>NC_041224.1:110105995-110126502 GCF_002837175.3 Physeter macrocephalus | reverse complement strand
ACCAAAACCAGACAAAGATACTACAAAAAAAGAAAATTACAGACCAATATCACTGATGAATATAGATGCAAAAATCCTCAACAGAATACTAGCAAACAGAATCCAGCAACACATTAAAAGATTCATACACCATGATCAAGTGGGATTCATCCCAGGGATGCAAGGATTCTTCAGTATATGCAAATCAATGTGATAAACCATATTAACAAATTGAAGAAGAAAAAACATATGATTATCTCAATAGATGCAGAAAAACCTTTGAACAAAATTCCACACCCATTTATGATAAAAACTCTCCAGAAAGAGGACATAGAGGGAACCTACCTCAACATACTAAAGGCCATATACGACAAACCCACAGCAAACATCATTCTCAATGGTGCGAAACTGAAAGCATTTCCTCTAAGATCAGGAACAAGAGAGGATGTCCACTCTCACCTCTATTATTCAACATAGTTTTGGAAGTCCTAGCCAAGGCAATCAGAGAAGAAAAAGAAATACAAATTGGAAAAGAAGAAGTAAAACTGTCACTGTTTGCAGATGACATGGTACTATACATAGAGAATCCTAAAGATGCCACCAGAAAACTACTAGAGCTAATCAATGAATTTGGTAAAGTTGCAGGATACAACATTAATGCACAGAAATCTCTTGCATTCCTATACACTAATGATGAAAAATCTGAAAGAGAAATTAAGGAAACATTCCCATTTACCATTGCAACAAAAAGAATAAAATACCTATGAATAAACCTACCTAGGGAGACAAAAGACCTATATGCAGAAAACTATAAGACACTGATGAAAGAAACTGAAAATGATACCAACAGATGGAGAGATACACCATGTTCTTGGATTGGAAGAATCAATATTGTGAAAATGACTATACTACCCAAAGCAATCTACAGATTCAGTATAATCCCTATCAAATTACCAATGACATTTTTTACAGAACTAGAAAAAAATTCTTAAAATTTGTATGGAGACACAAAAGACCCCAAATAGCCAAAGCAGTCCTGAGGGAAAAAAACGGAGCTGGAGGAATCAGACTCCCTGTCTTCAGACTATACTACAAAGCTACAGTAATCAAGACAATATGGCACTGGCACAAAAACAGAAACACAGATCAGTGGAATAAGATAGAAAGCCCAGAGGTGAACCCACACACCTATGGTCAACTAATCTATGAAAAAGGAGGCAAGGATATACAATGGAGAAAAGACAGTCTCTTCAATAAGTGGTGCTGGGAAAACTGGACAGCTACATGTAAAAGAATGAAATTAAAACACTCCCTAACACCATACACAAAAATAAACTCAAAATGGGTTAGAGACCTAAGTGTAAGACTGGACACTATAAAACTCTTAGACGAAAACATAGGAAGAACATTCTTTGATATAAATCACAGCAAGATCTTTTTTGATACATCTCCTAGAGTAATGGAAATAAAAACAAAAAATAAACAAATGGGACCTAATGAAACTTAAAAGCTTTTGCACAGCAAAGGAAACGACAAACAAGACGAAAAGACAACCCTCAGAATGGGAGAAAATATTTGCAAATGAATCAACGGACAAAGCATTAATCTCCAAAATATATAAACAGCTCATGCAGCTCAATATCAAAAAAACAAACAACCCAATCTAAAATGGGTAGAAGACCTAAATAGGCTTGTCTCCAAAGAAGACATACAGATGGCCAAGAAGCACATGAAAAGCTGCCCAACATCACTAATTATTAGAGAAATGCAAACCAAAACTATAATGAGGTATCACCTCACACCAGTTAGAATGGGAAAAGAAAAAAAAAAAAAAAAAAAAAAGTACAATGAGGTATCACCTCACACCAGTTAGAATGGGCTTCATCAGAAAATCTACAAACAACAAATGCTGGAGAGGGTGTGGAGAAAAGGGAACCCTCTTGCCCTGTTGGCGGGAATGTAAACTGATACAGCCACTGCGGAGAACAGTATGGAGGTTCCTTAAAAAACTAAAAACAGAATTACCATATGATCCAGCAATCCCACTACTGGGCATATACCCAGAGAAAACCACAATTCAAAAAGACACATGCACCCCAATGTTCATTGCAGCACTATTTACAATAGCCACGTCATGGAAGCAACGTAAACGCCCATCAACAGACGAATGGATAAAGAATTTGTGGTACATATATACAATGGAATGTTACTCAGCCCTAAAAAGGAACGAAATTGGGTCATTTGTCGAGACGTGGATGGGTCTAGAGACTGTCATACAGAGTGAAGTAAGTCAGAAAGAGAAAAACAAATATCGTATATTAATGCATATATGTGAAACCTAGAACAATGGTACAGATGAACCAGTTTTCAGGGCAGAAATTGAGACACAGATGTAGAGAACAAACATATGGACACCAAGAGGGGAAAGCGCGGGGCGGGGGGGGGATGAATTGGGCGATTGGGATTGACATGTATACACTGATGTGTATAAAATTGATGGCTAATAAGAACCTGCTGTATAAAAAAAGTGATCCAATGTATTCTATTGGAAAGAAGCATAAACAGACCATATTTACTGTCTAATATATATATATATATATATATATATATATGTGATCTTTGAAAAAAGAAATCAACAGAAATTAAAAATTCACCTATGAGCTTACTCAAACCTAGATCCCTCTCCTGAGTTAACTACTGGTTTATTATGTAGCTTTTTTTTTTTTTTTTTTTTTCTTTTTGTGGTATGAGGCCTCTCACTGCTGTGGCCTCTCCCATTGCGGAGCACAGTTTCCAGACGTTCAGGATCAGCGGCCATGGCTCACAGGCCTAGCCACTCCGCGGCATGTGGGATCTTCGTGGACCGGGGCACGAACCCATGTCCCCTGCATTGGCAGGCGGACCCTCAACCACTGTGCCACCAGGGAAGCCCTATTATGTAGCTTTTAAAGACCTTTTCTAATGCATTCATATGCTTCTGAATGTTTGAAATATTAAATATTGTTTTATTGAGGTGGATCTTTTCATAGGTATGTATACTATATGTATTTTTGGTGATTGTTGAACACAGTTTTACTCTGTCTCAGATTGTATTTTAATCAATGCAAAATGTTGAAATATTATAAGGAACAATGCTTGGAATACCATATATTTTTCTTTGATTTTTTTAATTGGATTTTTTATATGTAAAAGTGATTCCCAAAGTCACTTAAAAATGTTAGTGCCAGTTTGTACCAGCTTTCTAGCGGACAACTGGGTAATTGCAAGCATTGATGTCCAGACTGTAATTCTCAAAATCCTGGTTGCTTTGGGAATGTTTGGACTTTATTAAGTTGATGACAAGATAAACTGTTATTCACTGCATATTATTACACAGACATATTACTGACTTTATTATTCTATTATTAATAGTAGAATTGGCATTTTTACAATAAATATTATAGGGATTCATGTTAAGTAATAAGAATTTTCTTCTGGAAGCAAGATTTTTGAAGCAAATTATGATGTTATAGAGAGAAATTATGTAAATCATTATATATTACCTTAGAATATTGATGTGCTGAAAGGTGACTGTAAATAGTGTCGTAAATAAAACTGTTCACAAAAAAAAAAAAAAAAGAAAAGTATATTAGTTGGGACACTTCAAATTTCAAATGACAGAATTCCAAGTCAAAATAATTTAAGGAAAGCAAAAGGAATTGGGAGATTTATACTGTTTGCTGGGAAGAACAGGAGTAAGTCCAGATACTAGATTAGGTCTCCCTCTTTCTCCTTCCTTTGTCCTCAGTTTTAATGTGTCCCCAAATAAGGAAAGCAGAGAAAGAAAAAAAGAAGTGGGGAGGGAAACTGGGAAGAGAACAGTTCAATTAATATATTTAATTTGGTTAACATTGATTAATCTACTTAATAGAAAAAATGCTGTTTTAAAAACAGAAGTCTCAGGACTAAAATTATATTTTAATTGGCAAATCCAGAAAGAAGTTATTTCTAAGGATAATCTGGAATCTGATAAGAAAGATGTAGAGTAGTTTAGCAAATCAGTGACACTAAGTACTTCAGGAACTAGTTTCTTGAAAGCTAAATGTGGCAGACATTGTCTTTTCTTATTAACTATACTTTCTCCTGACAGGGTGAGGTTCATTCGGCACTTGTCTGTTTAAATTTTTTTAGTATTTTTTCCTTTTGAGGCTATATTCATTCTGTAGAGCTTTGACTAACTGGTTTATAAGGCAATCAACCATGGGCTAGATCAAAGTATTAACAGTAAATTGTATTAAAAATGTTGTTCATGTAAATAACATAAAAAATGGTTTCATCTTATTTCTGAGATGAAACCTGAAATGAAATGTTAAATAGTTACCATCCATTCCATGGATAATTCAGGTTTTTAAAACCTTTCTTTCCACAACTGGATATCTTAAAGATGCGGCAGTTGGCTCAAATTAATTAACATTCCTTGCCTTACGTAGCAATTCAAAACTCAACATTGTAGTAAATATTTAGATTTTAACAAAACCTTCATCTTCTTTAGAGTAGACATTTTCTTTTTAAAAAAAAAATATTTATTTATTTGGCTGTGCCGGGTATTAGTTGTGGCCGCGGAATCTTCTTTGCCTCCTGCAGGATCTTTGGCGTGGAATGCAGGATTTTTTTTTTTAATTAACATCTTTATTGTAGTATAATTGCTTTACAATGGTGTGTTAGTTTCTGCTATATACCAAAGTGAATCAGCTATACATATACATATATCCGCATATCTCCTCCCTCTTGCGTCTCCCTCCCACCCTCCCTATCCCACCCCTCTAGGTGGTCACAAAGCACAAAGCTGATCTCCCTGTGCTATGCAGCTGCTTCCCACTATCTATTTACATTTGGTAGTGCATATATGTCCATGCCACTCTCTCACTCCATCCCAGCTTACCCTTCCCCCTCCCCATGTCCTCAAGTCCATTCTCTACGTCTGTGTCTTTATTCCTGTCCTGCCCCTAGGTTCTTCAGAACAATTTTTTTTTAATTCCATATATATGTGTTAGCATACGGTATTTGTTTTTCTCTTTCTGACTTCACTCTGTACAACAGACTCTAGGTCCATCCACCTCACTACAAATAACTCAATTTTGTTTCTTTTTATGGCTAAGTAATATTCCATTGTACATATGTGCCACATCTTCTTTATCCATTCATCTGTCGATGGACATTTAGGTTACTTCCATGTCCTGGCTATTGTAAATAGAGGCATGCATGATCTTTAGTTGCAGCATGTGGGATCTAGTTCCCTGACCACAGATCGAACCCAGGCCCCCTGCATTGGAAGCAGAGTCTTAGCCACTGGACCACCAGGGAAGTCCCTAGAGTAGCCATTTTCATATTGACTTCCCTGGAGTTTTTCTTTAATAAAAATGTCGATTGTAACAGGCTTCTTCTGATAGTGTCTGCTCTGTTCAGTTAGATCCCAGTGAACATGACAAGAGGAGTTATAAAGTAAAATTAATCTTATATTCAGTTATTTCCAAAGATTTTAAGAACAGACCTCATAAACATCTCCAAAATCCTAATTCATAACTCAGGAAAACAAACTTGTAGACTTTGTTCCCAGTTCCATTTCCATATTCTACCTCGGGAATAGCATAAACTCAGGTGGTTCAGTGGCATCTCAGTTCCAACTCTACCACCTCTAGCCCCCCTCACAAATATCCACCAATCTCTTACCCTCCTAATTTTCCTGCAGTGAATTAACTATTCACATATTTATACTGTAATCAGGTCTGATAAACAGCCTGATGGTGTGAGGAGATGGTAGATTTTAGAAAGCTAATGCTTTTCATTGTGTACAGTCTTTTACAGTGCTTTTAGTCACACTGGAATAAGAGAGAAAACCAACTGCAATCAACTAGGAAGCATACACCAGGAGACTGACTTGACATATTTTAGCAATTGATAAACTGAATTCAACAGCTCTTGGGTCTGGAATTGTAAATATCATCTGAATAAGGATTTTTCCAATATGGAAGCATATTTTTCTGTAAGCCCTTGCCTTGCTTGTTCTCCTAGGTCCCCAGAGGTTTGATTCATTTCTAGACACCTGATTGCCACTGCTAAATGCATTTGGTTCTAATTTGCACCCTGTTCAACTTCTTTGGTTACATGGATGAAACGCCTAGATTCTAGCCTGTGCCTGTATTTCTACATTTTGACTTATTCTAATTTTTAACCAGATTTCAACCTAAAGATTTTCCTTGTATCTGTGTTTATCTACTTTCATTCAGTGCATTTGTGCTTCTGGCTTCTATTCCCAGACATATCCCTGCTCTGGTGGCCTCTTGACTAAAATATAACTAGTATTAAAATGTGTTTGCCTTTCCTGAGTACACAACAACTGATGGCAACAGGAAGAATATAGGGAAGAAATCATCCTTCAATTAAACGTTCTCTGTACAGAGTCTAGAATGATACAAACACAGCTACACCATCAACAGTTGGTTATATAGAGGGGTTAACTATAACAAACTATTCATTTTTTGACTACCTAAGATATTTCCATTTCTCTGCTTTTTGTAGCATGTACCTTTTTACCGTTTCACTAAATCAAACTTTTAATGTTTCTTAAACCGTTTAAAATGAGACAGAATTTGTGAATTTCAGTGATTTGCACACCATTGTCAAATCAAGAATCAATATTCTCTGAAGAAAAAATTTAAATCTAGATAGTTTGAAATTATTTAATATCTTGTCATTATAAAACTGAGGTTTTCAGGGGTGGAAGGAGAAGAAGATGTATAGTCAACTTTTTCTGAAGAGTACTGGGGGGTCAATTTATTGATGCAAGCAGCTAAAACATTTCTTTAAATTAGTGTGACTTCCTTTTCGGTAATTTGTACATTACATTATCCACTCACCCAAATTTACCCATTACAGTACATGGATTATAGTTTCTGGATGTTATTATATGAAATATCTGCTTCAGTGACTACTTAAAATTCAGTGGAATAATAATCAAAAACAATTTCATCCTTCAACATTTTAGCATTTCACTGCACTGACAAGAATAGACAGCACTGAAAAAAATGAGAATATCATTTATACTTATGTTTTAATCTTACATCTTAATCTATTCTTGTATCTTAAATCAGTTCTTTCTTATAGTTTAAGCTATCTGAGTATGACTGCTTTGTTAGGCAGGATTTTTTCCAAGCTTCCTCTTTCAGTTGCTTTCCAAAGGTGCAAAAATAATCCTGTCACAACAGAGAAGAAGAGCTTATAAAGATACTTTAAAAACCTTATCACCAGGAAACAGTGCACAGTGTATTGTATAATATAGTGTCTTAAAATACATCTGCTTACCTCCTCATTGATGCTGCTACAATATTTACATAACACTGCTAACTAATTCTTCATTATGTAGGTTATTTATCCTTTCTCTTAGAGACTGTCTTCCCAGCACATTTAATATTATCGAATTGAGGCATTGTTTTTATTTCTACCTAGTGTTTAGCTGCAGTGTATCTCTTCTCAGTTCTGGGGTTGCCCTGGTGGGTCAGGATTCATGTTTACTGCTCCTTGGGGTAAGAAATGAAAGCGTTAGAAGAGATCTGCAGCAGGACAGAGTCTGGGCTAGCCATCAAGGCAAGTTGTTTATGTCTTCAGGATGGGTTATTTCAGCACCAGAAAAAAAATAAAAAAGGAAAAAATAAAATAATGGAGATGTTTGGTTCAAAGGAATAGTTGTTCTGGGAGCAAAAAGTAAAAGTGGAAACTAATATTTTAGAAAATGCTTCAGCAGAAAGACATTTTAGTACAAGATATCTCAAAGGCTAGGGAAAATTATTTGAAGCATTAAATATTTTCAAGACTTTCTGTGTTGAATACATTTTTAAACCCTAGGCTAGGTGTTTTTGTTAACATTTCATGTTGAAGTGTTCAAATCAGAAAAAAAATCCCATTTCCGTGTGACCAAGGAGCACTCTAAGGCAAATAGCATGTAGGGCACTTGGCTCTACCTGCTTTCAACCTGAAGGTCAATCCAGATGGACAAGGTCTTTGAGGTCCCTCTTTAACACTTCACTCTGTTAAGCGTGGTTTCCCATTAATCTTCTTGCACATGTCTACCATTATAGCACAGTGCCTCAGGCTGAGATCACCTAGCTTCCAACACAGTTGCTGGTCCCACTCCACAAATAAGTCACCTCATCAAGCAGCAACCAACAATGTCTTGGCTCACACCCACATCCTAATCTCCTGGAGCTTAAATACACTGCTTCCCAAATGCATTCCTCTTCCAGCAGCTAGGGAAATGAAACATGGAAGTAACTTCAAGCTAGATTTTTCCATGTGATTGCTACCAATTCCCCAAGCAACCCCAAAGGTAGATATTTACAGTTATAGAGTTGCTAACTGCCTTAGATTTGCTAAAAAGAAAAAAAAAAAAAAATCCAAGTTAACATTTTTTTTTCTCAGCTGAAACAATAAACATCTAAAATTTTAGAGCTTCTATAAACCTGTAGATTTTTTCCTTTATGTACTAAACCTAGCTGTGTATATATAAAGTGGCCATACACATTTTTTCTCACCAAATACAACAATAAAATCAGTATCATTGTGTCAAATAAATGCAGTAGTCTGTCCAAAACTAAACTCATATTGTCATTTAATGAGAAAATTAGACCTCTTAATGTTAAATTGCTAAATATTAAATGGCTAAATATTAAAGTTATGTGATAATTAAGGCTTTGAATACATCTTATTAGAGGATAAAACCCTCCCTGTTTCTTATAAAAATAAAAAGTAAATATTTATTGACTAACTAGAAGAAACGCGTCACTGAACTGTGTGCTTTTGCAAAGTTGCCTCTCAACGATGCTATGAGTTGGATTTTATCATCCCCTAGACTAAGGAGAAAAACAGCTTCATAGACAGCAAGTGACTTCCCAAGGTTACTCAACCCATAAATGAGCTCCGATTCAGTTCTCCTAACGCCAGCTCCAGTGCTATTTCCACTGCTTGATGCTGCAACTCTTCATTTGAAAATTTAATCATCAAGAATACTACATCATTAATCTACAAACATATTTTCGTCTGCCCTGTAAAACTTGCTGAGAACAAAATGCTGGCCTCTGTTAAACTGCATAACCTTGAGCAGGGCTAGGGTAAGTTTTGATCTGTTGAAACAGATCTGATTAAAAACCTAAATCAAAATATAGGACTAAGAATTTGAAAAGCAAAAGTACATTTTCAAACTCACGGTAAGTTCTGTTTTCAGCAAGAATGTTTTTAGATGATTTAAAATGGGAATTTTTCAAATTACTTATTACAATAAAAATACTTGGTTGTACTTAGTAACTGTACATAAGCATATTTTAAACCATTCTGAGAGGATGAACATGATTTAAAACTCTTTATACTAATTTCTATGTGATGTAGAGGACTTAACAACAGATGCATTATGGAGATTTAATGAACTTCAGAAGGATAAAACTTACAACAGAGCACTTTCTTTAATGCTGAATTTTAACTCTCATACAACACTAGTTTAAGAGTACATTAATGAGCTTTTAAAAAATCTAAGTAGATTTAATGTGTTTGGGGTTTGATTTTTGTCTACCCATAGTGCAGAAGAGTATGTTGTCTCATGAAATTTTGTTGAACTGTAGGTAAGATTTCATTTTTATGATCCTGTAAAAAGCAGTACATATTATACTAAGTGTGTTTAGTAAGTGTTAAATAATAATTTTGACTTAGTTCCACAATCTACATGTAATACATTAACTTCTGGACCAAAGAATGGTATGCCAGAAGTGCTATTTGACAATGGGACATAACTGAATGACTACTATTTTATTAAAAATGAAATTAATGAGAGCTAATATTTCAGGGGCACAGCCATTTCATGTGCAGTGTATTCACCTCTGGAGCTTTAGATTCTTATGCTATTCAAGTCATAATATAAATAAAATACATTTTATCCTTTCTCAATGATCCCCAGTGGACATTTGTTGGCATTTTCTCTATGCTAAGCAACTTACCACTGTTTACAAAGGAAGATCAAGGCAGGATAAAGAAAGAGAGAAAGGGGAAAAAAAGGCAAACTACCGACAGTTTTTTTTTTTTAAACATTGGGTTAATCATTTTCCATGTCTATCAATTACTCTAATCAGCAGGTTAATTATTTAATAATCCCCCCCTCTTTATTTTTTCATTCTCATAACATACTTTATCACTACCTCAGCCAATACAAGTTTCAGGCTTTCTGAACACCTTGGTTTTCCACTGTTACAAGTTTAAAAATCCTCTTCAGCATTTCTGTATGCTAGCAACTTGGTTCAGGTAGAGACTATACTCCCTGGATAATCCAATACAAATAGCTTATGTGTGTTTAAAGTGATTTATAAATCACAATAGTCTTACCAATACATTTGATACTCCAAGTCCAGAAAAATATTTGGAAAGTTTATGTGACTTACATAAGTGTCATTCACCTTACCGCAGTCCTGATTCTAGAACTCTTATCTTCCAATGGGAAGAACGCTGGTAGAAGCATATATAGTGATATCTAGAGGAAAGTTAATAAGTAGACTAAATCCTTGGGAAATGTGGGAAGACAAAAAGGAACAAATGTGCAAATGACTTGGAATTAAGAAACGTTCCAAAGGCTAGCTGGCAACTTCCAGGAAACAAATTCCTGAAGAGCTTAAAGGTTACTCTACTCTCATGGAAAATTAGTGTCTAAACTTTCTGATCCTTGACTTCTTACCCATATAATGGAAATAGCAGATGTATGTCTAAATCCTCTTCATTGTGCCTCCATTTTTCTCCCTCCAGACCTTCCTGAGCAACATGGAATTCTATGTAGTTTTTCGATTTCATTACTATCATATAAATATTGTCTCCACACCATCTGTAACTTAATAACTTCACTTCATTGGGTAACGAACCATATCCAGTTCAATGTTAGAACTATAATCAAAATCTGCATTATTAAAAAAATACATAAAATATGAAAAAATACAAAAACTTTCTGATCATTTTAATATGGCAAAAGAAATCTAAGGTTATTTCCATAGAGAATACAATTTTTTAATGAAGGAAAATTAGGATGAAGATAGACATTCAGAAATAAATTGAAATTATATATTTTGATGACAAAAATATCTCTCTCTGTGTCTCTTATTTTTCCATAATAATCCAGAAGCATACAATTGATGATATTTCATAATTCATGGCCACAATAATCACTGGACTGTGAAAGGGACAAAAGGTAGCTGAATTCATCTACAAAAGAGAACATGCACAAAAGAGAGAAGAATAGAGCATAACAAATAACAAGTATTTAAGAGTGGCTAAAAGTATAAGAATGATATTTAAAAGGCCAATAATCAGAATGAAATGAGGCTTGTCAAAAATGCTAAAGATACAAAAAATAGGGTTTTGAAGTTATGTTCAGAAAAAATGAACATGTTGTTTCAAAGTAACATTTTTATAACACATGACAAAGAAAAAGCCCTACCACTCAGCTTTTATTTTATTTCCATCTTCTCTGTCAAGGATAGCAAAAATAATGTTGGTAAGAGGAAATTGAAGCCCAAGAAATGTGAGATTGTAAGAAAGCAATTCTTTTCCTAAATGACTTTACATCTTTGTCCCAAATAAATTATATCCCAAGTTATAAAAGGAACTTTCAAATAAAATTTCTATACCATTGAACTATTTCTTGAGGCATTGTGAATAATCAGAAAGATTAAACCAAAATACTAGATAAGGGAAAAAAATTATAATTCCTTTTTAAATTAAAAGTCAAAGGATTCTATAATATATTGAAGAGTTTGAAATTAATTCCATAGAAAGTTTTAGAAATTATTATTAAAATATGGTTTGTGAACAACTGAAAACAAATGATCAGTAGGAATTAAATGGGTTCACTAAGCATAAATAATGCATATCTTATTTCACTTCTTTATTGACAAATTTAGCCCATTTATGTACCAGGTGATTTCTAGACACATATTCTAATTTAGACAAATTATCCACTGGATACAATCTTGGATGATATATTCATGGACAAGAAATAGAAATTTTCAATTCCACTATAATTTGCTAATGGTTTGAATGGTGGCACTAAAAATATATTGTTCACAACAATCTGGAAGGACTTTTTTAGTGGAACAGGATTTTGTCCTAGGCTCTGTTCTCATCAAACTTATCTAAGAAAAATATTGCATAAGACTTGACTGAGCAGAGAAAAGCAGTGGTAGCTGCAGGCCATGAGAATGTACCTCTAAGACCAACTACAGGGAGCATAATTGACCAAAGGCTCCAGCTTCTGTACTGAAATTCATGTGTGTTTGTGCTGAGTCCATTTCTCCCAAGGGCTGCTCCCAATCAACCACTGAATCTGGCAGGGATACTAAAGCAAGCCTGTTCCTGGAAGATGTGGGATTCCTCGGATAGGCGACTTTAGCTCAACAGATCCCTGATAGCTTTGCTGAACCTTCCTTCTAATCCAGGATTAGATCGCCAATCAGATCTGAGGGAAAACCTACTCAGTTTGGCACCTAGGGCATACACGTGGATCACTGGACTTCATCTTGGCTGCAAAAAAAGTCAGGTTTGGAACTCTAGATTATGAGTTTGACAGTTTGATGCAATTCCAAGCTCTGTTCAATGGAAATAAAAATAACATCGTAACTGTAACTTCCACAGAATTGAAGGGCATCAGTAAATCTAAATGGGAAAGACGAAAGTGAAGCAAATGAGGGAGATTTCAATATCGTTGAAACTGTGTCCATCTAAAAGTAGTTCATGTTTCTCCAAAGGACACAAATTTGTAAGTAAAACAGGGTCACGGAAACAAAGTAAAAATACGGCACTGCTTTAGAGAAAAACACTTGCCTCCACACCTACACACACCATTGAATTAAGAAAACAAATCTTCCTTTCTTCTATCAGAAAATCTCCTCAAGATTCCCTTCCCTTTCTCTCCTGTGCTGGATGTAGTGGATGGCTCCATTTTTTGCAGGCTGCCCTTCTGATCTGTATTAGTGTGGCTTGCTACCTAGGCTGCAGAGGTCTTTATCTTCTTGTTTTTTTAACCAACCTGGTGGAGTTTGACTTTCTGTTATGTGTGTCTTTAGGAAAGACCAAAAGTTGCTTTATTTTATCATTCACAGATATCCCTAGTGGGCATGATCTGCCAGTTCTCCAAATATATATGGATAGCTGTGAATGCAGTTTAAGCTCTCAGGCTGGGAGCAAGAAAACATAGAGAGATACTGAAAAAAGAACTGCTCAGCAGGTATTTGAAAATACTAGATTGGAATTCAGGAGAAACTATGTGTACAGATAAAGACTTAAGAATCATCTGCTTCAAAGTACTAACTGGGGAATGAGAAGAGATAGATTTAATGTGGAAAGGAGTATAAACAGAACAATCTAAGGGCCAAGAATGAATCTTCTAAAATGCCAGTACAGCTGGGTTTGGGGACCTATTTGAGTATCTCTAAAGCTCAGCACTTAGACCTTTCCATAGGTCTCTACTAGCTCCCCATGTTCTTCATTTCCTACTTCCTTTGCAGAAGCTCCCACGGACTCAGCCTTCTCCACTTGGTAGTTTCCACCACCATTCCAGCCCTTGGAATTCCGTTCACATCAGCTGTAGAATAGCGCAATCTCACTAGCTTTCTTGACTTATTTTGAAAATAAGAGTATCGGCTCTTCAGCTTTTCCCTTCAGGGTCTTCCTGGTTACCACTATAGTAAACCACAAACAAACACATAAATACAAGTGTACACATGCATATATGCACACATGAGGGATATCAAAAATAAAAAGAACAGTAGATCAATCAAGATGGTGGAGTAAGAGGACATAGAGTTCATCTACCCCCCCGCAAACGAACACATCAAAAATACACCCACATGTGGAACAATTCTCACTGAAAACTAACTGGAAACTGGCAGAAGGGCTCCAATTCAACCGAGGCTGTAAGAAAGACACACACATAATCAGTCAGGAGGGGAAAAAAAGCACTCGGTTGGAACCTGTGCCCCTGGGATGAGACTCAGAAGCAAAGGAAGAATACACAGGTGGACCCCAGCCCTGAGGAGTGAGCGGTGAGAGCCACAGACTGGATGCCATATTCCTGGGGTCCTTCACAGAAGAGACAAGTCTCCTTGGCTGGTTGGAGGACACTTGGGAATAACAGGAGGGTGGTGGGAATCCTGGACTACACTCATGAGCAGCACACACTCTGGCTTGCCCCCAAGGAAGGGAGGAGAGAGGTCTGCTCTAGCAGCTGCCAGGTTTCCTGTACCCTCGCTGCATGCCCCAGCAAAAGCCAAGCAAATGCTCTAGCCCTGCTCACTCCATGTCAGCACAGCACTGCATCTGGGGCGGCCATGATCAGAAAGAAGACTCCACCATGGGACACAAAGGCAACCCAGTCCTAAGGCAGAGCCTGGGTGGGGTGGCAGCAGACATTATTGACACTTATTCAAGCAGCACATCAGAGGCAGCCCAGATCTCTGGCAGCGGCTGCTCCACCACACCTCACCTCTGAATGCATTCTAAGAGAGTCCATGTGGGCCCTGCCAGCTCTGTGGTGTGGCTCCACAAAAGGACAGGGTCACAGGAGGCTGTGGGCAGTGACAAAGAGGACTTGTAACCAAGGCTGCATCTGAGCGGAGCAAAAGTAATAAATGTGGGCATCTGCACAGGCAGGGCACTGGAGATAGTTCAGACCTCCGTTTTCAGCTAATGAGAGCAGAGAGTCCACATGGGTCCCACTTATTTCAGCATGCCCCCTTCTGAGGCAAGGGTTTCCTGGTACAGTAAGAGGGAAAAAGACACACTTAAAGGGAACAGCGCCAACTCAAGCCTGATCCTCAGGGCTTCTAGGCTAGAAACTTAGGATCAGACCCCACCCCCAACAAGGCAATGACAACCACTGAGTGGAGAAGTCCCACCTCACAACCAGCTCCAGCTCTAGACACTCCATCTCCAGACCCATCAACTACCAGGAGGACAGCTGCCAGCAAACGCTGAGGAAAGAAGTGATTTGCATCCATGTCAAATCCAGCTATCTCACCAATGGTACTGGGTACACACAGTCTGCATAGAGATGCTCCTACATAAGAACACCAGTTCAATAAAACAATAAGTCACTGTATCACCTAAATACATAAAGGAAGAGAAAACTAAGCAAGCGAAAAGGCAGAGGAACTGCTCTCAATTGAAAGAGCAAGAGAAAGCCTCTGAAAAATAAATAATGAAATAGAAATAAACAATTTAACAGATAGAGAATTCAAGGCATTGGCAATAAAAATATTAACTGAATTAGGGAAAAGAATAGACCTACACAGTGATAATTTTAACAAGGAACTAAAAAATATAAAAAAGACCCAATTGGAAATGAAGAATTTAATAGCTGAAATAAAAAACACAATAGAAAGAATGAATAGCAGACTAAGTGATACAGAAGACGACCTAAGTGATCTGGAAAAGAGAATAATGGAAATTACCAAACCAGGAGAGCAAAAGAAAAACAAATTTTAAAAAATGAAAAACAGTCTAGATCTCTGTGACACCATTAAGTGTGCCAACATTCACATTATAGAGGGTCCAGAAGAAGAAGAAAGAAGAAAAGAGGTGATTGAAATAAATTTGAGGAAATTATGGCTGAAAACTTTCCAAACGTGAGGAAGGAAACAGATCTCCAGGTACAGGAAGCACAGAGGGTACCATACAGGAAGTGCAGAGGGTACCAAACAAGACAAACACACAGAGAACCACATCAGACATATCATAGGAGATTGGTTCAAGATGGCAGAGTAGAAGGACATGCACTCACTCCCTCTTGCAAGAGCACCGAATCACAACAAACTGCTGAACAATCATCAACAGTAAGACATTGGAACTCACTAAAAACCATGCCCCACATCCAAATACAAAGGAGAAGCCACAATGAGATGATAGGAGGGGCACAATCACAATAAAATCAAATCCCAAAACCACTGGGTGGGTGACTCAAAAACTGGACAACAATTGTACAACAGAAGTCCATCCACTGGAGAAGCTTCTGAGCCCCACATCAGGCTTCCCAACCTGGTGGGTCTAGCAATGGGAGGGGGAACTCCCAGAGAATCAGACTTTGATGGCTAGTGGGATTTGAGTGCAGGACATTGACAGGACTGGAAGAAACAGAGACTCCACTATTGGAGGGCACACACAAAGCAGTGTGCACATCAGGACCCAAAGGAAAGGAGCAGTGATGCCCTAGGAGACTGAACCAGACATACCTGCTGGTGTTGAGGGTTGCCTGCAGAGGCAGGGGTGGCTGTGGTTCACCATGGGGACAAGGACACTGGCAGCAGAAGTTCTGGGAAGTACTCCTTGGCATGAGCTCTCTTGGAGTCCTCCATTAGCCCCACCAAAGAGCCTGTAACCTCCAGTGCTGGGTCGCCTCAGGCCAAACAACCAACAGAGAGAAAACTCAACCCACCCATCAGCAGACAAGCGGATCAAAGTTTTACTGAGCTCCGCCCAACAGAGCAACACCCAGCTCTACCCACCACCAGCCCCTCCCATCAGGAAACTTGCACAGGTCTCTTAGATAGCCTCATCCACCAGAGAGCAGACAGAAGAAGCAAGAAGAACTACAATCCTGCAGCCTGTGGAACGAAAACCACTTTCACAGAAAGATAGACAAAATGAGAAGGCAGAGGGCCATGTGCCAGATGAAGAAACAAGATAAAACCCCAGAAAAACAACTAAATGAAGTGGAGATAGGAAACCTTCCGGAAAAAGAATTCAGAATAATGATAGTGAAGATGATCCAGGACCTCGGAAAAAGAATGGAGGCAAAGATTGAGAAGATGCAATAAATGTTCAACGAAGACTTAGAAGAATTAAAGAACAAACACCTAGAAGAATTAAAGAACAAACACCTAGGAGAATTAAAGAACAAACATCTAGAAGAATTAAAGAACAAACAAAGATGAACAATACACTAACTGAAATAAAAAATACACTAGAAGGAATCAGTAGGAGAATAACTGAGGCAGAAAAACAGATAAGAGACCTGGAAGACAGAAGGGTGGAATTCACTGCCACAGAACAGAATAAAGAAAAAAGAATGAAAAGAAATGAATACAGCCTAAGAACTATCTGAGACCCATTAAATGCACCAACATTCACATTATAGGGGTCCCAGAAGGAGAAGAGAGACAGAAAGGACCCAAAAAAATATCTGAAGAGACTGTGGTCGAAAATTTCCCTAACATGGGAAAGGAAATAGCCACCCAAGTCCAGAAAGCTCAGAGAGTCCCAGGTAGGATAAACACAATGAGAAACACGTTGAAACACATAGTAATCAAATTGACAACAATTAAAGACAAAAAAAAATTGTTAAAAGCAGCAAGGAAAAAATGAAAATTAACATAGAAGGGAACTCCCATAAGGTTAACAGCTCATTTCTCAGCAGAAACTCTACAACCCAGAAGGGAGTGGCACGGTATATTTTAAAAGATGAAAGGGAAGAACCTACAAAGAAGATTACTCTACCCGTCAAGGATCTCATTCATATTCGATGGAGAAATCAAAAGCTTTATAGACAAGCAAAAGCTAAGAGAATTCAGCACCACCAAACCAGCTCTACAACAAATTCTAAAGGAACTTCTCTAAGAGGGAAACACAACAGAAGAAAAGGACCTACAAAAACAATCACCAAACAATTAAGAAAATGGTAATAGGAACATACATATCAAAAATTACCTTATGTATGAATTGATTAAATGCTCCAACCAAAAGACACAGGCTCGCTGAATGGATACAAAAACAAAACCCATACATATGCTGTCTACAAGAGTCCCACTTCAGACCTAAGGAAACATACGGACTGAAAGTGAGGAGATGGAAAAAGATATTCCATGTAAATGTAAATCAAAAGAAAGCTGGAGAGGCAATACTCATATCAGATAAAAGAGACTTGGAAATAAAGTATGTCACAAGAGACCAGGAAGGACAATACATAATGATCAAGGGATCAATCCAAGAAGAAGATATAACAATTGTAAATATTTATACACCCAACATAGGAGCACCTCAATAAATAAAGCAAATGCTAATAGCCATAAAAGGGGAAATCAACAGTAACACAATAATAGTAGGGGACTTTAACAACCCACTTTCATCAATGGACAGATCATACAAAATGAAAACAAATAAGGAAACACAAACGTTAAATGACACACTAAACCAGATAGATTTAATTGATATTTATAAGACATTCCATCTGAAAACAGCAGATTACACTTTCTTCTCAAGTGCACATGGAATATTCTCCAGGATCAAAAATCAAGCCTTGGTAAATTGAAGGAAATTGAAATCATATCAAGCATCTTTTCTGACCACAATGCTATGAGATTAGAAACCAATTACAGGGAAAAAAAGTAAAAAACACAAACACATGAAGGTTAAACACTACATTACTAAATAACCAAGAGATCACTGAAGATATCAAAGAGGAAATCAAAAAATACCTAGAGACAAATGACAATGAAAACACAACAACCCAAAACCTATGGGATGCAGCAAAATCAGTCTAAGATGGAAGTTTATAGCAATACAATCCTACCTCAAGAAACAAGAAAAATCTCAAAAAACAATCTACCTTACACCTGAAGGAACTACAGAAAGAAGAACTAACAAAACCCAAACTTAGTAGAAGGAAAGAAAATATAAAGATCAAAGCAGAAATAAATGAAATACAAACAAAGAAAACAATAGCAAAGATCAATAAAACTAAAAGCTGGTTCTCTGAGAAGATAAACAAAATTGATAAACCTTTAGCCAGTCTCATCAAGAAAAAGAGCGAGAGGAAATGAAAAAGGAGAAGTTACAACAGACACCACAGAAATACAAAGAATCATAAGAGACTACTGCAAACAACTCTATGCCAGTAAATGGACAACCTGGAAGAAATGGACAAATTCTTAAAAAGGTTTAACCTTCCAAGACTGAACCAGGAAGAAACAGAAAATATGAACAGACCAATCACAAGTAATGAAATTGAAACTGTAATTAAAACTCTTCCAACAAACAAAAGTCCAGGACCAGATGGCTTCACAGAACTCATTCTATGAGGCCACCATCACCCTGATACCAAAACCAGACAAAGATGTCACAAAAAGAGAAAATTACAGACCAATATCACTGATGAATACAGACGCAAAAATCCTCAAAAAAATTCTAGCAAACAGAATCCAGCAACACATTAAAAGATTCATACACCATGATCAAGTGGGATTTATCCCAGAGATGCAAGGATTCTTCAGTATATGCAAATCAATCAATGTGATACACTATACTAAGAAATTGAAGAATAAAAACCATATAATCATCTCAATAGATGCAGAAAAAGCTTTTGACAAAATTCAACACTCATTTATGATAAAAAGTCTCCAGAAAGTGGGCCTAGAGGCAACCTACCTCAACATAATAAAGGTCATATACGACAAACCCACAGCAAACATGATTCTCAATGTTGAAAAACTGAAAGCATTTCCTCTAAGATCAGGAACAAGACAAGGTTGTCCAATCTCACCACTACTATTCAACAGTTTTGGAATTCCTAGCCATAGCAATCAGAGAAGAAAAAGAAATAAAAGGAGTCCAAATTGGAAAAGAAGAATTAAAGCTGTCACTGTTTGCAAATGACATGATACTATACACAGAAAATCCTAAAGATGCCATCAGAAAACTACTAGAGCTAATCAGTGAATCTGATAAAGTTGCAGGATACAAAATTAATGCACAGAAATCTCTTGCATTCCTATACACTAACAACAAAAGATCTGAAAGAGAAATTAAGGAAACAATCACATTCACCATTTCAACAGAAGAAATAAAATACCTAGGCATAAACCTATCTAAGGAGGCAAACGACCTGTACTCAGTAAACTATAAGACACTGATGAAAGAAATCAAAGATGACACAAACAGATGGAGAGATATACCATGTTCTTGGATTGGAACAAGCAATACTGTGACAATGATTGTACTACCCAAAGCAATTTACAGATTCAGTGCAATCCCTATCAAATTACCAAGGGCATTTTTTAGAGAAATAGAACAAAAAATTTGAAAATTTGTATGGAGACACAAAAGACTCCGAATAGCCAAAGCAATTTTGAGAAAGAAAAAAGGAGCTGGAGGAATCAGGCTCCCTGCCTTCAGACTATACTACAAAGCTACAGTAATCATGGCAATTATGTTACTGACACAAAAACAGAAATATAGCTCAATGGAACAGGATAGAAAGCCCAGATAAACCCATGCACCTATGGTCAACTAATCCATACACTCTTTGCCATAAATCACAGCAAGGTCTTTTTTGATCCACCTCCTAGATTAATGGAAATAAAAATGAAAATAAACCAATGGGACCTAATTAAACTTCAAAGCTTTTGCACAGCAAAGGAAACCATAAATAAGACGAAAAGACAACCCTCAGAATGGAAGAAAATATTTGCAAATGAATC
>NC_041224.1:110077877-110105882 GCF_002837175.3 Physeter macrocephalus | reverse complement strand
TCAAAAAATGGGCAGAAGACCTAAATAGACATTTCTGCAAAGAAGACATACGAATGGCCAAGAGGCACATGAAAGGCTGCTCAACATCACTGATTATTAGAGAAATGCAAATCAAAACTACAATGAGGTATCACCTCACACTGGTTAGAATGGGCATCATCAGAAATTCTACAAACAACAAGTGTTGGAGAGGGTATGGAGAAAAGGGAACCCTCTTGCACTGTTAGTGGGATTGTAAGTTGATACAACCACTATGGAGAACAGTATGGAGGTTCCTTAAAAAGCTAAAAATAGAATTACCATATGACCCAGCAATCTGACTACTTGGCATATACCCAGAGAAAACCATAATTCAAAAAGACACATGTGGGCTTCCCTGGTGGCGCAGTGGTTGAGAGTCCGCCTGCTGATGCAGAGGACGTGGGTTCATGCCCCAGTCCGGGAGGATCCCACGTGCCGCGGAGCGGCTGTGCCCGTAAGCCATGGCTGCTGGGCCTGCGCGTCCGGAGCCTGTGCTCCATGACGGGAGAAGGCATAGCAGTGAGATGTCCGGTTACCGCAAAAAAAAAAAAAAAAAAAAAAAAAAGACACATGCACTCCAATGTTCATTTCAGCACTCTTTACAATAGCCAGGTCATAGAAACAACCTAAATGCCCATCAACAGACGAATGGATAAATAATTTGTGGTACATATATACAATGGAATATTACTCAGCCATAAAAAGGAATGAAATTGGGTCATTTGTAGAGACGTGGATGGACCTGGAGACTGTCATACAGAGTGAAGTCAGAAAGAGAAAAACAAATGTCGTACATTAACGCATATATGTGGAATCTATAAATATGGTACAGATGAACTGGTTTGCAAGGCAGAAATAGAGACACAGATGTAGAGAACAAACATATGGACACAAAGGGGGGAAAGCAGGACGGGGGTGGTGGTGGTGGGATGAATTGGGAGATTGGGATTGACATATATACCCTAATATGTATAAAATAGATAGCAGGACGGGGGGGGTGGTGGTGGGATGAATTGGGAGATTGGGATTGACATATATACCCTAATATGTATAAAATAGATAACTAATAAGAATCTGCTATATTAAAAAAATTAAAAGAAAAGACATCATAATCAAAATTATAAAAGTTAAAGACAGAATTCTAAAGGCTGCAAGAGAAAGAAACAAAAAACAATTAGTCATATACAAGGGTATCCCCATAAGGCTATCAGGTGAGAAACTTTGCAGGTCAGAAGGGAGTGGCATGATATATTCAAAGTGCTGAAAGGGAAAAGCCTGTAACCTGGGACACTCTACCCAGAAAGGTTATCCTTTAGAACAAAGGTAGTGATAAAGAACTTCTCAAACAAGCTGAAAATAAGTCATCAATACTAAACCTGCCATAAAAGAAATGTTAAAGGATCTTCACTAAATGTTAAAGAAGTAAGAACACATAGAAAAGGGAAAATCCCACTAGGCAAGGCAAATATATAGTAAGGAGTGAGGATCAGTCATTTAAATATGCCGGAATAAATATTAAAAGCAAAAAACTGTAAAAGCAGCTATAACTACAATAAACAATTAAAGAATAAACATGAAGATGTACAATATGACTTTGAAAACACAAAATGTGGGGGAAGGGAACTAAAAACATAGATCTTTTAGAATGTGTTTGAACTTAAATGTCTACCAGTTTAAAACAAGTAGACACAGTTATAGGTCAACATATATGAACCTCACAGTAATGCCAAGTCAAAAACCTATAACAGATATACAAAAACTAAAAAGAAAGGAACACTAGCATACTACTAAAGAAAATCTTCAAACCACAAGGGAAGAAACAAAGACAAGAATAAATGAACAGAGAAGAACTACAAAAACAACTGGAAAACAAATAATAAAAAGCAATAAGTGTGTACCTATCAATAATTACTTTAAACACCAATGGACGAAATGCTTCAATGAAAAGACATAGGGTGGCAGACTGGATTAAAAAAAAAAAAGAAAAAGACCCTTCTATATGTTGCCTACAAGAGACTCACTTCAGAAAGACACAAGAGACTGAAAGTGAGGGGATGGAAAAAGATATTTCATACAAACAAAACTACAAGAAAGTGGAGGTAGTAATATTCATATGAGGCAAAGTAGACTTTAATGCAAAGGCTATAACAAAAGACAAAGAAGGGCATTATATAATGAAAAAGGGATCAACACAAGAGTATATTACACTCATTAAAATAGGTGCACCCAATATGGGAACACCTAAATATATAAAGCAAATACTAACAGACATAAAGGGAGACATTGACAATAATAAAATAACGTTAGGAAATTCTAACACCCAACTTACATCAATAGACAGATCATTCAGACAGAAAATCAATAAGACAACTGTGGTCTTAAATGACACAATAGACCGTTGGACTTAACACATATCTATAGGACACTACATCCCAAAACAGCAGAATACACATTCTTTTCAAGTACACATGGAACATTCTCCAGGATAGATCACATCTAGGCCACAAAAGAAGTCTCAACAAATTTAAGAACAGAAATTATATCAAGCATTTTTTCCAGCAACAATGGCATGAAACTAGAAATCAATTACAGAAAGAAAATTGGGAAAAGAACAAACACGTGGAGACTAAACAGCATGTTACTAAAACCTCGATGGGTCACTGAAGAAATCAGAGGATATCAGAAAATACCTCGAGATTAATGAAAATGGAAACATAATTTTGCAAAATCTATGGGATACAGCAAAAGTTTAAGTTCCTAAGAGGGAAGTTTACAGCAATACAGGCCTTTCTCAAAAAACAAGAAAAATCTAAAATAAACAACCTAACCTACCTCCTGAAGAAAAAGAACAAACAAAGCCCAAAGTCAGCAGAAGAAAGGAAATAAATAACATAGAGATGAAAATACAGTAGAATAGATGAATGAAAACAAGAGCTGGTTTTTTTGAAAAGGTAATAAGTAAAACTGATAAACCTTTAGTCAGATTCACCTAGAAGAAAAGAGACAGCATCTAAATAAACAAAATAAGAAATGAAAGAGAAGAAATAACAACCAATGCCACAGAGATACAAAAAATCATGAGAATACCATGAACAGTTATATGCCAACAAACTGGGCAACCTAGAAGAAATGGACAAATTTCTAGAAACGTAAACCTGCCAAGAATGAATCAAGGAGAAACAGACAATTTGCACAGACCAATCACTAATACCAAAATTGAATTTGTGATTAAAAAAAAAAATTCCCAGCAAAGAAAAGTTCAAACTCAGATGACAGGAGAATGCTGCCAAACATAGAAAGAACAGCTAATACCTATCTTTATCAAACTGTTTCAAAAATTGAAGAGGATAAAACACTCCCAAATTCATTCTACAAGGCCACCATTACCCTGATACCAAAATCAAAGACAACAATAAGAACAAAAATTACAGGCCAATATCTTTCATGAATACAGATGCAAAATTCCTCAACAAAACATTAGCAAACCCAACCTAACAATATATAAAAAGGATCATACACCATGATCAAGCTGGATTTATTCCAGGTACTCAAAGATGGTTCAATATTTGCAAATCAATCAATGTGATCCACCACATTAACAAAAGGAAGGATAAAAATCACATGATCATTTCAAAAGACTCAGAAAAAGCATTTGACAAAATTCAACATCCATTCATGATTAAAACTCTCCACAAAGTAGGAATAGAGGGAACATAACTCAACATAATAAAGACCATTTATGACAAACCCACAACTAACATCATACTCAACAGTGAAAAGCTGAAAGCCTTTTCTTTAAATTCAGGAACAAGAAAAAGGATGCCCACTCTTGCCACTTCTACTCAACACAGTATTGGAAGTCTTAGCAACAGCAATCAGACAAGAGAAAGAAATAAAAGGCATCCAAATTGGAAGGGAAGTAGTAAAACTGTCACTATTGGCAGATGACATGGTACCTTATATAGAAAACCCTAAAGTACCTGTGCAAAAACTATTAGAACTAATAAATGAATTCTGGAGAGTTGCAGGATAAAAGATTAATACACAGGGCTTCCCTAGTGGCACAGTGGTTGCGAATCTGCCTGCCAATGAAGGGGACACGGGTTCGAGACCTGGTCTGGGAAGATCCCACATGCCACGGGGCAACTGGGCCCATGAGCCACAACTACTGAGCCTGTGTGTCTGGAGCCTGTGCTCCGCAACAAGAGAGGCCGTGATAGTGAGAGGCCCACGCACTGCGATGAAGAGTGGCCCCTGCTCGCCGCAACTAGAGAAAGTCCACGCACAGAAACGAAGACCCAACACAGCCAAAAATAAATAAATAAATAAATAAATAAAATATAAATACACTGAAATGTTGTTTTTCTACATGCTAATAATAAACTATCAGAAAGATAATGTAAAAAAAAAAATACTTCATCCAAAAGAATAAAATAACTAGGAATAAACTTAACCAAGGAGGTGAAAGACCTGTAGTCTAAAAACTATAAAACACTGAAGAAGGAAATTGAAGATGATACAAATAAATGGAAAGATAATCCCATACTCTTGGATTGGAAGAATTAATATTGTTAAAATGGCCATACTACCCAAAGCAATCTACAGATTTAATGCAGTCCCTATCAAAATACCCAAGACATTTTTCACAGAACTAGAACAAACAATCCTGAAATTCATATGGAGCCACAAAGACACCAAATTGTCAAAGCAAACTTGAGAAAACAAAACAAAGCTAGAGGTATCATCTTCCCAGAATTCAGGGTATACTACAAAGCTACAGTAATCAAAACAGTAAGGTACTGGCACAAAAACAAACACATAGATCAACAGAACAGAACAGACAGCCCAGAAATAAATCCACACACTGATGTTCAATTAATCATCAACAAAGAAGGCAAGAATATACAATGGAGAAAAGACAGTCTCTTTGATAAGTGGTGCTGGGAAAAGTGGCCAGCTACATGTAAAGGATTGAGACTAAAACATTCTCTAACACCATATACAGAAAATATACTCAAAGTGGATTAAAGACACAAATGTAAGTCCTAAAACCATAAAACTCCTAGAAGAGAACTTAAGCAGAACCCTTTGACATAAATAATAGCATTATTTTTTTGGTCCATCTCCTAAGGCAAAAGAAATAAAAGCAAAAATTAAAAATGTGACCTAATTAAACTTAAAAACTTTTGCACAGCAAAGGAAACCAATGACAAGACAAAAAGACAACCTACAAATTGGGAGAAAATATTTGCAAACAATATGACTGCCAAGGGTTAATATCCAGAATATAT
Source organism: Physeter macrocephalus (assembly GCF_002837175.3). NCBI lineage: Eukaryota > Metazoa > Chordata > Mammalia > Artiodactyla > Physeteridae > Physeter > Physeter macrocephalus. Next base: position 110,100,570 of record NC_041224.1, on the reverse strand, counting down.
AAACAGCTTATACAATTTAACATCAAAAAAACAACCCAATCAAAAACTGAGCAAAAGACCTGAATAGACATTTTTCCAGAGAAGACATGCAGATGGCTAACAGGCACATGAAAATATGCTTGATATCACTAATTATTAGAGAAATGTAAATCAAAACTACAATGAGCTATCACCTCACACCTGTTAGACTGGCTACCATCAAAAAGTCTACAATAATAAATGTTGGTGAGGATGTGGAGAAAGGGGTACCCTTGCACACTGTTGGTGGGAATGTAAATTGTTGCAGCCGCTATGGAAAACATTACAGAGGTTCCTCAAAAACTGAAAATAGAACTACCATATGATCCAGCAATTCTACTCTTGGGTATGTATCTGAAAAAAACTGAAAACACTAATTTGAAAAAATACATTCACCCCAATATTCTTAGCAGCACTATTTACAATAGCCAAGATATGGAAGCAACCTACTGTACCTCAACAGATGAATGGATAAAGAAGATATGGTATGTATGTGTACACACACACACACCCATGCACACACAATGGAATATTACTCTGCCATAAAAAAGAATGAAATTCTGCCATTTGCAGCAATGTGGATGGATCTAGAAAACATTATGCTTAGTGAAATAAGTCAGACAGAGAAAGACACATACTGTATGACATCACTTTCATGTGGAATCTAAAAAATAAAATAAATGAAAGTATACAGCAACACAGAAACAGACTTGCATCATATCTTTTCTCACATGTCACTTTCACCATGAGGCCTTCTATGGCCATCCCATTTATATCCAAACCTCCATAATGCATACATCCTTTTCAATATTCATTTTTCCTTAGCAATTGATATGAATATTCTATATATTTAAAATATTTATTATCTGGCTCTCCACTGTAATATTAATTCTAGAAGGACAGATGCAAAGAATAAGAGTATTTGGGGGAAAACAAAATACTTGCAAGCAGAGGAATAGCAAAGCAAACATTTTTCCTAAGCTCTGTTATCCCAGAAGAAATGTGCCTAGGCCGGGTGTGGCTAGACTGCATGCCCTATAGCAGACGTGCAGCAGAGTAGAACACTTACCCCTGTAGTACTCTACACATGTATAGTGACAGAGAGAGAAAACAGCTTTGTATGCAGCAGTGGAAACTTCTGGTCAAGAAAGTAGACTTCTAACTTTCTCTTAAAACCTACATGGAGTTATTGAAGATTTTAAGGGAAAAGACATGATCAGACTTGCCTTTTAGATAGTAAGCTTTATTACAGTGTGGAGAAGTTGGTCAGAGTAGCTAATGTTAGCAGTTCTTCTTGCCACTCTCTCAACCTTCTGAGAAATTAGCTAAGACTCTCGCTAGGTTAAGGAATTTGGCTGGTCAAGACATCAGTAAACCTTAGGTAGTTCAGCAAGACACTTGGTTCCATTAGCTGTAAGGAATATGCTTGAGTGTTGCCCAATGCAGTCATTATGTGCAAGGCAGAAAGAAGAGGAATTACAATATAATTTCTTTTACTTTATTCCAATTTTTAAAATTATAGTAGACAAATCAGGAAAAACTCCTTTTCACATTGTAAATCTAAGGAGACTAATCAAAAATGTTTGCTAGCTGTTATAATTTGCTTTTTACAAGATGGTAATAAAATATATTTCCTCTCTACAAGGGCTCTAAAAGTATGAAAACATAGTAAAACCTTTTATGGAGTAAGAATTTTAAAAGAATCTTGGCTTTCTTGAATCTTCTCATTTCTAGATCAGCACTATTCATTAGAGATATAATGTGAGGCACAAGTACACATGTAATTTAAATTTTTGTGCATAAAAAATTAAAAAGCAGATGAAATTAGGTTAATATATTTATGTACTCTAATATATCTAAAATAATACCATTTCAACATGTAATCAGTATAAATAATTATTAAATATGGTATCTTGCACTTTTTTTCATGATAGACTTCAAAATCTGGTGTGTATTTTACACTTATATCACATCTCAGTTCAGAGCAGCCACACTTCAAATGCTCAACAGCATCATTTGGCTGGTGGTTGCCATATTGGACAATGCAGTTCTATATCATTTTTGAGAGAAAACATTGATAAAATGAGGACAGAGAAGAAATGTTTACTGAGTACCTTACTGTCAAGCAGACTGTAACAGTTAATTTTACACTGATTTGAAATGTAATCCCCACAAAACATGTGAGGTAGCTCTTAATATCCTCATATTTCAGATGAAAAAGACTGCCACTCAAGGTTTAACAAACTTCTCAAAAAGTCATCTAGCTAATAAGCCTATCTGGCCCCAAGATACCCTCTTTCCACACTTTTTTGCTTGCTCAAAGCAGGTATCTTTACTGAATTTTCATTATTAATAAATGCTTAAGCTACAGCAAATATTACCAAATGCCTGAATTGTTAACCATTAAGGTAGGGAAAGAGGAAATTGTATTCATTTTCTTTATTATTTCAAAGGACATGCATACAATACCATTACATCACTAAAAAATGTAATTTGGGATCCACTAATTTGCATATTTCAAGACATGTTTTTCACATAGGTAATAAATTTGGAATCTCTAAAATGATATCTAAACCTGGTGCTTGTCAGCTTCTGTCATTTATCAAGTCATTTTTTTTTTTTCACAAACTTTGAATTTAATGGTCTTGGTTATGAAGGACATGTGAATATGACAGTGTCAAGGTCCGACATAAGAAAATGTTTGTTCTGATTTGCTGTACATGAAAAATATTAATCCCACAACATGTAGGCCTACATTTACAAGCCATTGCAAATTGATGCTCTGCATAGTTTGGTCACAGCTAATTCTGACAGATGAATGTGAAATTGGCCATGCAGCATTAGCAAGATAAAAAAAGTAATTGTTGTACTTATTTTGCTGTTTGAATTTGATACCTACTACTAGTTGAGAATTGTTTTATTTTGATAACCTGCTAATGATTAAAATTTTTTAAGAGTTCATAAAATGTTTTATACTCTGTGTGATTGAAAGACAAGAAAATAATTTCTTTCAAAAGTATAAAGTTCCAAATACTATTGTTGTGAAAGAATAGATTATAAAAATGAAGTTATTTTTGTAGAGATTGATTTAGTCCTACAGAAAAAATGGCACATGCATCATAATAGATAAGTAAAGATAATTTCATAAAAATAGTCTATCTAACATGGAAAAATTTTTTACACTTTTATCTAGCTATATGATTTCAGCAGAACTGAAATACAGTATATATGTGTGTGTATATATATATATATATTTGATAGGAAGTTAAAATAAATAAAAACCAATATGAAAAATCTTACTTTTGTTAATTCAGTAAATTACTAACTAATGAATAATTCATATACTCTTACTGATGAACTGGAAGTTCACTTTTTCTTGAAAACACTACTGATTTTCTTTACTTTGGTTTCTTTTTAAAATTTTGATTATTTAAATTTTTTTTTGTTTGTTTTTTTTAACATCTTTATTGGAGTATAACTGTTTTACAATAGTGTGTTAGTTTCTCCTTTACAACAAAGTGAATCAGTTATACATATACACATGTTCCCATATCTCTTCCCTCTTGCGACTCCCTCCCTCCCACCCTCCCTATCCCACCCCTCTCATGGTCACAAAGCACAGAGGTGATCTCCCTGTGCTATGCTGGCAGCTTCCCACTAGGTATCTAATTTACATTTGGTAATGCATATTTGTCCCTGCCACTCTCTATTTAAATTTTTTAATGTACTGAGATGATGTTATCTGTAAACAGCATGGCTCACTGATAAGAATCCAGGATTCAATCTGAAGACCTGGACTTGAGATGGTTTTTGGTTGTATACCAGTTTTGTCATGAAAATAAGACAATAAAGAATTTGACATAACTATAAATGTTTGAGTTGTATAAAATCTGTGATTTTTATAAATCAAATATTAGCTGAATCTCAGTAAAGAAAAGGATAAGAAATGAAAACGTTAACTTCAGTATAACCATACTTTGTTAGTTTAAACTTAAACTAGTTAATATAAAGCAATTAAATAAGAACAATGATAGTGTTTCTGGAATTTTTTAATTACAGTTATGGATGATTCATAGTAGCTTCAATCTCAATATTCAATTAATTGCTAAATTTTATTTTGGTTAACAATTATAAGAAAATCCTGATTCACATAGAAAATTAGTTTCTAAATGTAACAGCTTTGAATGGCCTGCCTTGCAATCTCATGACACACTTGATCATGAGTAATCCGTAAATATGAAAGAAGATTCATAGGAAATTATTTCAAAATTGAATTATTACAAGGTATAATATAATAGTACCTAAGAGCATGAGTTGAATTATTACAAGGTATAATATAATAATACTTAAGAGCATAATGTTTGAAGTCTGAAAGGCCAGGAACTAGAGTTCTGCCTCCCTTATTTAATTACTGTTTTCACCTTGACCTCTTTAAACCTTTTTCTTGAGATGTAAATTAGAAATAGTAATCATGTCTACCTGATAGGATGTTAAGATGATATTTACAAATCAATTAGCTTAAAGCATGGCATATAATTAAAGCTGTGTTAATTTTTAAAGAGTGTGGATAAACGGGCTGAAACAAATTTAAATCTTTTTTTTTTTTAACATCTTTATTGGAGTATAACTGTTTTACAATAGCGTGTTAGTTTCTCCTTTACAACAAAGTGAATCAGTTATACATATACATATGTTCCCACAAATTTAAATCTTTATAATGAAATACTCAGTTGTCATTTTTTCAAGTTCAGATAACGTGCTAATTTTTGTTAAATTTTCCCTCAAAATTTCAAAACAAATTTCTTCTATGTCAAGTGACTTACAAAGTAATAAATGCTCTATATTCACGTACAGCACAAAAACAAGCAAATGGGGAGCTCTAAAACATTTTTTCTCTTGTCCAGTTGAATTGTAAAGATTCCATGTTATGTCAGCCTATAAGCTAGTCAGGTAACTTGTATGCACATTCTTGTATTCTCTCAGCTTTATTTTCAGACAATGTACTAATTGTATTTTCCTAGCTCCCTACTAATCTAACTGTTGCAATAGAATGTCATTTAATAAGTGCATTTTCAGCATAAGATTCAAATTGTGTTTGCATACATTTTTGATAGCATTAAGCTGTTTCATTTATTCTGAAAGAATTTGAAAGCCTTATTTTTATGTTCACTTTGTTTTGTTTCAAATGATGTTGTAACTTGGCAGAGATTGTGGAACTCTTTTCAGAATTTCACTGCATAAACACACTGAGGATTTGAGTAATTTTAATTGCCACAAAAATGATCCCAAACAAAAATAACTTCTCTTTAACTTTCTTGTCATATTTTCTATGACAAGAAGTTTCTATGTCTTTAAATTTGTAGTGATTTTATAGAAGAATTTCTGGCATAATGTTTTCTTTTTCTGTTTTTGTTAAGGTGGATGACATCATTTGAATAATCTTAATATAATACATGCTATTTCATCTTAAACCAGATCAATCTCATCACTAGATTCTTTGCAAATTTTTCATTTTTTACCAATAATTTTAGTTTCAAGAGTAATTTTAATACATTTGAAAAAATAATAGTTATAAATGTAAAAGTTATACAAGAATGCAAAGCTTATAATAACACTATTATGAACAGTTATAGAAGAATCAAAAATTTAAAATAAGTGCTAAAACTATTTGAATACTATTTGTATTAGAGTTCTCCAGAAAACTGGAATCAGTAGAATAATTTATAGGTACAGACAGAGATAGAGATAGATTATAAGGAACTAGTTCCTGTGATTATGGAGACTGACAAGTCCAAATATCTGCAGGGTGAGTGGGCAAGCTTGAGACCCAGGAGAGCTAATAGTGTAGGTTCCATTCTGAAGACAGGCTGGCTAAACACCCTGGAAGAGCTGATGTTTCAGTTTGAGTCAGGCTTTCAGCTGATTGAATGAGACCCACTCACATTATAGAGGGTATTCTGCTTTACTCAGTCTGCCCATTTAAGTGTAATCTCATCCAAAAACACCCTCACAAAAACACCCAGGAGAATGCCTGACTAAATATCTGTGCACCCTGTGGCCCAGTCAAGTTAATCATAAAATTAATCATCACACCATGTTATACACATAATTTGTTATATCATTATTTGCCACTGCACAAAAAAATACCACCCTATGATTTGAGTCTGCACCAGCAGGTATGCCGGAGCCTTGCCTGGCATTTAACTGAGTGCAAAAACATGCAAACATGCTATAACAGTATTCTCCCTTTCACAGTTTACAATTCTTGGCATGCAGGGGTCTGAATCTTTTTGGTACCATTATAGCATTGAATTATATTGCAATGATTCAATGAAAAGTTTTAAATATATGCATAGAGATAACATAACAAGCTTTTTCTAATATATGTAAAAAATGAGTTAACCTGGCAAAACAAGTTAACTGATGGTCTCTGATGCTTTAAATTCAACATATAATACCCTTGATATTTTGTGCTGCTTTATTTTGTAAAGTTATATTCTATTTAATTTTCACTAACTTATGCAGAATTTGAGCCTTCTTTGTACTAGTCCCTAGCAGCCACTTTTTGCTCATATTTATGGGTCACATATCGTTGCTTGAGAAAGTAGCACTTTGAACATCAACTCTCTAAAATTCATTGTAAAATATCCATGAAACCTTCTGGTAATAAGAATTTTTCATATAATAATAATAAGTAACAAACATATTCTAGATTCTGGTAGGAATTTAAACAATCCTCCATTGATAGTTTGTGATTAAAAATCAGTGCCTGTCTGGAATCCTGTCCTTTCTACTTATTTTCTGTTTTCCCTCCAGTAGTTGGGTTTCTGAGTATATTTGATAAAATCATTGTGCCAATTCAACAGTCATACAGGAGCCTTCTCTGCCCATTAACTTTTTGGCTTCAGACCCTATATTGGTAAAGCAAACTACCTCAGGGCATATGTACAGTCTGCAGTTTTAGTGTCCTTCAAAAGCACATCAAACAGAAGCATTTTTCTGGTCTCAGAGACTTTTGGAAAATTTAGAACACAAATCATATCTCTTGTCTGCCCACCATATTTTTGGCCTTTGATTCCTTCCTGCAACCTGAGTAAACCTAGAAGGTCTCAGCGTATTTTACTTAGAGAGAAATCAGTTTGACACCTAAACCCAGACAAGGGTTCTTAATCCCTGGGTACCTTTCATATGTATGCAAAATTTTATACGTATGTGCATGTATACATATTTTCCTGGGTAGAGAGTCTGTAGCATTCATTGAGTCTTAACTATGTTCTTCATTCCAAATAGGTAAAGCCATTGAACCATAAGGAAGAACCTACGTTTCACCAATTTCCTTCTGTATTAGTGTTCTCCAGACTTCCTCAGAGAAACAGAACACACACATACAGAGAATGAGTGAGAGATTTTAAGCAATTGGCTCATGTGATTATGGGGGCTAGCAAGTCTGAGATTCACAGGTTAGGCAGTCAGGCTGGAAATTCTGGCAATAAAAGACCTTGCAATCTTGAGTTCAAAGGTAGTCTAGAAGCAAAATTTCTTTTTCTTCAGGGGTCCTCAGTCTTTTCTCTTAAGGCCTTCAACTGATTGGATAAGGTCCAGACACATAATGAAGAGTGATCTGCTTTACTCAAAGTCTACTGATATAAATATTAATCACATCTTTTAAAATGCCCTCACAGCAACATCTAGACAGATATTTGATCATAAATTGGGTACCATGACCCAGCTAAGTTGACATATAAAATTAACATTCTATGCCCAAGGTCACCTTCCTGGGCACTCTCTTTCGATAGTAGTACCCTGACTCACAATAAACATTCAATAAATATTAGCTTTCTATTTGTACATTTTCGCCTACTCTTTGGCTTCAGATCTGAGAGGGAACTCTTACCATAGCTAAGCTAAAAGGAGAATGGATTACAATCTCTTTAGCCTTACTGTCCTCCAAATTCTTGCCTGAATCTCTTCATCTCTGTACAAGAAGGAATATCATGTATACTGTAAAACTAGTTTCCCAAGATCCACAGGTAATTTCAATAAGACCAACTAGTCTAGTTAAAGGATAACTTGACAGGAAAAAGAATGCCTATAATGAAAATGCAACACTATAAGGAGAAAACAAATGATAGTATTTAGAAGTAAATCTTTGACTCTGGCTTCCAAATTACTAATGGATTTTCTTCCTGAAATAGGAAAATGTCATAGACTCTTGAAGACCCAGTTTTCCAAAAATTTATACTGCTTAAATTTAAACTGAGAATCACTGCTGTTTATCAATTTCATCTTTGATTTATTATTCATTCCCTATGAAAACAATTCTTAGGATCAGGAGGGAAGTTAGGGAGGAGACAGATTGTAATCAAAAGCATTTTTCCTTAAGATTAAAATATACTGTCTTTGGAGGATCTTCCCCCCACTATGGAAAACACCTGCTATAATAACTGTTATAGATAGGGCTACATCATATTCCTAAGAGATGATATGCAGACAAAAGTCTGAGATTACTTCTGCAGAAGAATCATAGAATTGTTTATAGCTGGAAAGGGTCTCAAAATTCATGATGCTCAATATCATTTAATAAAGAAATCATGGCAGCCCAAACAGCTTCAGAGTTCTTCAGAACGTTTTCCATGCTTTCCAAACTTCTTCTGGCCTCTCTCGTCTCCCCTTCCTTTTCCTCCTGAAAGATCATCGTATAGCCTTCAAATTAAACTACTATCTTTATTCCACCTCAATTTAGTTCTTTCTTGATACTCAAATATTTATCTTCCTTTACCCCTCAGGAAAAAATACACCTCTTTCCTTCTCAAACCTAACCCCAATCTTTGTTTTTCCTTCTCCTCTCCCCTTCTAGGACCTGAGTACTTCAACATGTGATCTGAAGATAGCAGCATCCAAAACATCTTTTACTTACTTCAAGTTCTCTTTTCTTGTCTCCACCTTGATATTATTGAATCAGAATTCAATAATATCAAGGTCTGGAATGAGGTCCGGAATCTGCATTTTTAGAAAAATTCTCCAGGTACTTTTTACACATACCAAAGTTTTAGAAACACTGCTCTTGACAATATCCATCAATAATTGCCTCTTTTTCTAACAAATTCCGAAGCTTCCTTTTAAGTGGCTCTGAAATTCGACTCCCATTCCTCAATATCATCTATAAATTTCACTCAGAGGTCAGTTATAATCCCCTTAATGGGCACTAAAATGGCCTTTTCCCAGTCCCTATTCTTCCTGACCTCTCTTCAGCATGAAAGAATGTCATATCATAAAACACTGAACTTCTAAAATTACAGTAAGGCACACCTGACGAAAGGAAAGAAAATGATAACATAAGCAGGAGATTTATGTGCTATTCCAGTCAATGAACCTCTGCTCCAAAACAGGCATGGGATGGGATACTTGAACCTGCTATCATCTCAATAGGTCTCTCGTAGAGTGAGCTACTGAAAACTCTTTTACATTCAACATGGTCCCTACATGAAATTCAACTATGTCTTATGGCACTGGAAAGGAAAGAAGGCAGAAAGGATTTATTCCAATTTGGGGGGAAAAAACTTGTGTTAAATTTTTATAGAAAAACTGTGTGTCAATATCTAACATGGTACCTTTATAATAGCTTTTATAAAGTAGTTTTTTATGCCATTTTCAACTTATGTCATGAATTGAGACTCTAACCCTTGAGTAAGATGAAAATTCACTGTATAATTAACTATAGCCTTTATTAAACTGCTTAATTCCTTAGCCTCAACAATGTATTCTCATCTGGGTTTTCTCTTATTCTTACTGTTCCTTCTTGCACCTCCCTAACTGGTTCGTTTCTCTAAAAATGAAGGCACTTTTTAGCCCCTTCCTTCCTGCTCCTGCCTTTACTTTCTCTGGCTTCTTCCACTAATGAGTCTCACTGTAGAAGAAGACTATCGTTTAGTCTCTGAATTAAGTCCAGCCAAGGACAAAAATCTTCTAGTAACACCAACTCCATCATTTAAGCAGATCTGAAATTGAGTACTACTTCCTAATGATGGAATCTAGTGGTCCAGTCAAAAATGTCAAGATCCTGTGTTGCTCCCCCAAGCTTCCTTGTTACCTTTCAAATCCATTATTTTGGTACCTGGGGACAAAATGCTAATGCCTATGTCACTTGGAAGTTACAGGAAGTCTCTGTCCCTTCCTATGCTGACTCTGTTGACAGGTTTAAATTTCTGCCTTGACTCTCACTCAGTGGGCTGACTTGTTGGCTTATGCTCTCTATTCGACATTGTCAGCTACTCTACTTTTAAGTTCTACCAAATTGAGGAACTAATAAAGTGGCTGATGAGATAGACCAAAGCTTGGTGAAAAAGTTCCAGTGGATCCCAGTGTAGTGACAATGGGAGCTGAGAGTAAAAGAAATTGGAGGGATGGGGAAACTTAAGGGACACTTATTTTGCAAGATTTTAGCCTTTCATAACTATCATCCAATATTAGATTGAATCTTAATAGTAACTTTTAGAATTTATGATATGCTCTGACTTTTATTCAGAAAAGCACACACGTTTCTATGTTTGAAAATGTCAAAGAAACACTATGAAATTAGTTCTAATCAGATCCTTGCCATTAGTGAAGTGTGAATTCAGCAGCATTCAGAGGAAATGGCTTTAGGAACATAAAAGTTAATCTATCATGCTAAAAGATCATTGAAAACACTATTTCGTAAGCCAAATTGATGGCAGCTATATTAACCAAAATATATTTGCAAAGGAAATTTTTAAGTATATCTTTATTTCCATTAGATGAAAGTATGTGCATGTCTCCACTCATACACAAGCAGATAAAATTATAGAATATTTTATAGTTGGAAAGAACTTAATTATGAAGTCCAGCACTTTCGTTTTAATAGACGAAGGTACTAAAGCCTAGTAAAGGCAGACTAAATAACATGTCTCACATCTAGTTACTGTCATAACCAACTCTAGAGATCTTCTCCAATGCTATTTAATTTATGCAACAACTATCTATGGAATACCTTCTTTGAGTACTGAAGCAATGATAAATGGAAGGATTTTTTTCCCAAAAAGTCCACAGTACAAAGAGAAAATCACACATGCAAATAACATAACTCAAATATCTACTGCTCCAGCTTTGGGTTACCACACTTCCTTAATATTTAAAATGAACTCACTTAAGCTCCTATCATGTATATGTTGGAAATCATCGCCTTCTTTTTCATCTACTAACTTCTCTGAAGGTTCATGTTTCTCCTACTGAACTTCTGCTCCAATTTCCTGCTTTCATGATGTTGGGTGGATCATCAGAGGATGTAACTAACAGCTGACCTGTGGTCTAGACCTGGACAATTAGAGGTCCCCTTACTCCCTCTCCTGTGCCTGGAATGTGTGTTCTGCTTGCCTTCCCCAGGCTAGAAGCTGCCCAAGGACACACACTTGAGATAGTTATGTAGTGTTAAGACCATCTGGATGGTACATGTGACTGAACCCAGTTAAGGCCTGTATATAAACTTTTAAGATTCTTGTGGGAGAGTATGGAAATCTATTCACCTTGTGGCCACCCAAGACAAGCCTCTAAAATAAGTTCCATTACTTATTAAACCTGTCCCCTACCAATTTGAAGTGGTCTGCCTCTTTCCTTGGTCTCTCCCTTCCCTCTGAGTAAGGGGACCAGTATCAGATATACTTAGGAAGCTCCTGAGGAGGTTGCAAAGCAACAGATAAATTTTCATACTTATATTTCATCTTTTGTGACCAAATCACTCTAATAGGGGAATACAGGTCACTTATCCCAGATTTCCCAAAGCACCCATAAATGCAAGACCTTAATATTTAACTTAGTTTCCTAAAGAGATGTGTATAGTGAATGGGTATTAAATCAGAACTGTAGCTCTTAGGATTTTTGGTAGTAATCAATAAAAGAAAAAAATATCAAACAGTCTTAAACTATTCATTCATTCAATAAACAGTTTAGTTATTGGTCCAGGCATTGGGGAATTAGTGATTAAAAAATAGTCAAATATCCCTTCTCTCAGGGAGATGAATTTTTCTTGGGGGAGACAGATAATAGGCAAGTAAATAAATAAATATGTATGGGCAGTGATCATACTAGAGAGAAGATTACAGAAAGAAAGGGCACAAGATACAGTTCATCTTTTAATTAGGGGAGTCAACGAAGAACTTACTGAAAAGGTGGAATTTAATGAGAAACCTGAAAGAACTGAGGAAGTGAGCCATGTGGAATGTGAAAGACGGGGGTTCTAGGCAGAAGTAACAGCAAGTGCAGAGATGCCAAACTTGGCATGTTTGAAGTAAAGCAAGGAGGCCAGTGTGTCTTGGACAGAGTGACAGACGAAAAAAGTAGTATATAATGTCTGAAAGATAACTCTCTCCATGTGAGCAGAGCTTCTTAGGCAAATATAAGGATTTGGGGTTTTATTCATAGTGGAAGTTTATGCCAGGAGATTGGCATGGTCTGACTGTTTACTGAACAGAGAATAGGATGGCAAGAGTGGAAGCAGAGAGGCATTTGGGAAGCTATGGCTATAATCCAGGAGAGAGATAATGTGGGTTTAGATCAGGGCAGTAGTGATGGAAATAATAAGAAGTGGTGAAATTCTGGATATATTTTGATGGAAAAGCTGACAAAATTTGCTAATGGATTAGACGTGGGTAAGAGAAAGAGGAGAACTGGGAGGACAGAGGTGCATTTAATAAAATTAGCAAGATCACAGGAGAAGTATATTTGGAAGAGGGAGAATCAAGAGTTTGGTTTAATTTAACAGTTGAGATTCTTTGGGTCATCTTATTAGAAAGACCAGATGTTTGGCAGCCTTCACCGCCAATGTACAGGTCATTTGATCTTAATGACTCAGTCAAGACATCAAAGACTTACCTTTTCCCTTCCATTTTTCCATCTCTATTATTCTCAGTCAGAGTCTTCCCACGGATGGTTCCCCATGTGGTCAAAGGATAACTACTATCAGAAATTGATGTTATATGTCTTCACATGCAGTAGGACAGCCAGGGCAATTCTCACAACCATAAGACAAAAAGTCTTGAGACTGTACTGCATGGATCTTTCCTAAACTAACTCATGTATCTCAGAAAGTGTCAGGAAAAGTGTTGACTAGATTACTTTCAAATTAATCACTGTGTAAATGGTATTATGGGATAACCTTATTATTTAGACCAATTTGCTATAACTTTTAGAAGAGGACGAAAGGTTAATCCCATCTAAACCAAATGATTGCTACATAATCAGGGAAGAGTGGAAGACTGGGCACAATGCCCACTATAAATGCACAGAAGAGCAAATGACTTAAATACTGGATGCAACTATTCTTACAAGCCCTTTGGCAATTCCCATCCTTGGGAAATCTCAATGGTTGTTTTGTTTGTTTGTTTTGTTTTTTAATTGAGGTTCCCCTACAGAAAAGGAGTTCCATGTTACACAGCTTACTTTCCCTGGAAATCTTTCTCATATTTCCTCTTCATACTATTTCTCAGGCTCCCTAAATCCCTCTCCCCAAGTGCTGCCACCAGAATATTCAAAATTCCTATCACTTGTCACTTTATTCTGCAGAGAAATTAGCTTCAAGCCAGTTCTGCATATATACAAATTCATTTAAGTGGCCTGTTAAATGAGACTGTTCACTCCAGGAGAACCTAAAGAGGTTTTGAAATTTTGCTATTTTTCCTTTAAACACATATAGTGAGAGGGAACTATATGGATCTTTTCTAACAGATATGAATTGCCTTTAGAAAACAGAAGTAGCAAGACAGCCAGGATTACATGTGTTCACCAGAGAATTTATTTTGTTTATTGTTTCACATAGATGTTTTCCCCTCTTTTACAATAATTATTCAGTGAATCAAGAACTCAAAATAAGCTATGTACAAAGTGCTATAATAGCTAAGTAGTACAGGCATCTAACTCTGCCCAGCATGGTGATAAGAACAGGTATTAAGTATCTGATAGACAATATTGAAGCTACTGACAGTTTCCAAGAGACACAATCATATTCTAGAAAGATAACTCTAACAGTTATGGAGGAGACGTTAGGAGGATGATATGTAAAACCAGATGCCATGCAGTCACTTAGGAAGCTACAATAGGCTAGTAAAGATAGTGAGGGACTGGCCCAAAGCAGAGAAAGAAGGGTTGGAAGAGGCCCCAATTTTAAACATAATTATGAAGTTGAATTATTATGTTGCCTCTCTAACATATCATACAAAATTCACTATAGCAATATGGGCTGATATTTTTGGAAGCATAAAGACTGAGTGAACAATTTGTTAATTTTTCCACAGCCTTTTGGATTTTGTTATTTTGCCATCTTTTTTTGGGGGGGGGTTCTTCCATTAACAACACCTGAATTTTGCTTCTAGGGAAATGGTCTTTTCTCATTAAATACAATCTGTTAGATCAATCAAGAGAGTCTGTTTCCCTCCATTTTCTTCAATTTAGACCAATAAGATAGATCCTCTCTGGAATCTGTGGTAGTGGCGGAGGTGGGGGGGTAGGGAAGAAGAAATGATCAGCCGTAGCACCTGATGAGACTGTATATCTGTTATTACTACCAGGATTCCAAAAGCTGCCCTAATTCTCATCGTTTAGACTTCCCCAGTTTCCTTTAAAGTAAGCTAACCTTATATCTCCCTATACCATCCTAAGAAATTATTTTATGCCAACATTAGGTAGGAGGGGTTTCTATTCCTTACAACAAAAAAAACTAAATAATACATGATAAAAAAAAGTATGATAAAAATAAATGAGTCAAGATAAAACAATGCTCACAAAAGAAACCAGGTTTTCTAATACTCGGCATAGTGGTTTTGAACCATGCCACGCTGCCTCTAAATACTGAATAAGATAAAATGTACTTCAGACATAAGGAGCATAGTATCTAATGGAAATGTGTTCTTCAATGCTAGAATAAATTATAAAGAAGGATACAGTAACTGGTTTAGATGCCATGAGACCAATGGCAAAGAACAAACTGGATATTACACATGGTAGGACTTTATCATAGAATAACCTACCTTAGCCATGTCTGAGGATTATACAAAAATACTGAGCAAATCTAATGCAGTCCTGGAGGTCTAGTAGTGATGGACTATATGCCAAGTTGTTGACTTCATCATCAAAACAATATGAGAGTTTCTGAGCTCTCGTTGTTTCTGCTACTACAAAATTCCATTTTGTGGTTTGTGGGTGAATTAAAGAAACTTCAATCAAGACTTTAAACTAGAGCTTTTGCAAATAATAAAAAGCCTAGTTGGGTAAATTTTAAATCATCTTCTTGGTTCATTAAGAATAAACTTTCATGGAACCAGCAAGCTCCTTTCTGCTCAGTTTTTTTGCCCGCAAGTTTAGGTGATGATCAGACTCCTGTGACTGTTCCTTGATCTTTCTGCTTCTGGGGATGAAGGAATTCTCTAATCTATCTACTAAGTAGGGAATATGGCTCCCTCCACAGTTAAAAAAAAAAAAAAAAAAATCAAGCTGAAATTTGCAGCACAGGAACTACTGGAAGGGGGAGGGAAGATGAATTCAAAGAGAAACAAGCCAACAAACTGAAAACTCCTGAAAGCTGACACATATCAGTGCTGAAAACATTGGCAGATTACCAGAAAGTATTTTGCCATAAGAAGTTCAAGTTTAGAAGAGCTAACTTTAGAATGCGGCAAGGCAGTTAACTGGAGAAAAAACAAAAACAGAAATGGATAAAGGGGGAAAAAAATATAAAGGGATAATCAGAGTTGAATTCGAGAGGAGACGTTGACAGTCCCCCTCTGTTTTAATGAGAAAAATACTGCACACAAAGTAAAAGTTTCCTTTTCTACCTGCTGAAGAATTACTGAGAATGAAAATCATTGTAACTAAGCAACAACATTGACGATTCTCTGATTTAGTATACTGTGGTTTAATCAACAAGATAAAATAAGTATACTGGTAAATAAAGTGTAATTTCCTTTACCCTGGCCCATAAGCTCTGAATAACATGGGTCATATCCTCCCATATCCTCTCCTTCCAAAGCCCCATTGGTAGAGGTGACTTTTTTTTCCTCATAAAGTCGCTGTATTTATATTCCAAACAAACCAAAGCAGACCAGAAGAGGTGACCACAAGTTAATCCTTCCCCGCACGAGATGGGAACCCCGAGTCTCTGGTTCCAGCCAAAGGGACAGGACCAGGGTCTGGGTCCCTCAGGCCTCTGCTGACCCCAGTCCCGCTCCGCCCGGGAGGCCCCGAGCCGGGTACCCAGCACAAGTGGGGCCCTGAGGGCGGCCCCTCCACCACCAAGCAGAGAAAAACCCAGAACAAATACGAGAAAAGCGAGGGCTAAAACAAAACAACCCAAGGAGCGGATCAGCTACCTACCTTTTGTGAGGTAGTCTCGGCGTGGCGTCGGGAGGTTCTCCAGGAGCCCACACAGCCTGGGCCTGGTGACATAAAATCTGTACGTTTCTTCAGCGGGGACTCGGTGTCAGGACTCCTTGTGGCCAGAGTTGTATGCCTGGACCTCCTAAGTCGTCGTAGCCATAGTCCTGGAAGAGGTCCAAGCCCTGCCAAGCTCCGCGGCCTCAATCTTCACTCGGTCTTCCGCCAGCATGTGGGCAGCTTCACGCCGGCGGTCAGGCCTCACTTCCAGAAGACGTCTGCTTGCTACGCTGCCTCAGCTCCACGCCTTTGCGCTCTTTCTGAGATAGACTGGGACCTGGGGCCCTCTGCTGCAGTGCTGCAATGCTCGCACCTGGACACACGTCTCCTCCAGCAACAAAGTAAAAAGAAACTGTATGGGACTAAAAATAACTGCGTGCATGTGCAATGGACAAATTCTGGACCCAAGAGATACAAAGAGACCAAAAAAAACCCCACTGCCACTTTTGAAGAGGCTGGAGCAAAAATAGGGTGTCGGGAGCAAATGCAGGATCCTGAGCATGCTCCCTGCACACACAACACTACCAGACGGGTGGGAAAAACACCTGAGTCACCCCTCCAGCCCTACCCTTAGGACACACCCCTACCCTCACCCCATATAAGGAACAAGCTTGCCCCGCCTCCGGGAGCGAGCAATCAAGAGAACATATTGTTTGTTCTCACTACCCCCTGCTGCAGCTGGGGCCCCAATAAAGCCTTGCCTGGATTTCTCGTCCGGCCCTCTGGTCAATTGCTGTTGATTGGGGAAGGCTGAGAACCCTGGTCGGTAAAGTTTCCACTTCCTGTACCTCACAGAGGCACCCACGTTGGCTGGTGGGAAGGTGTTGGGTGCGTTGTGGAAAGAGATGAAGATAGTCCTGACATTCTGGGTGGGATTCCACCGCCCTGAGGGCAGCTCCCCGCTGGGGGTTCCACGACCGGGGTAGGGGCGCGGCTCGGACGATGGAGATGCACACATTCCCCTTCTCGTAGATGTTGGGGGGCCACATTGTAGATTTGGGGGAACCAAAAGGCCAGTCGGGAGTAGGGGCAGTCGATGGGGAAATTGCGTGACTTCAAGTAGCTGCCCTCCTAGGAGGTATCGGGGAGCCCGAACACGGCAACCCCTCAGCTGCACAGGTTACCTTAGTCCACCAGGGTCACCCGGAACCCTCCCCCACCCCTGCCCCTCCTGCAGCCCGTCGGCCGAAGCAAACTCGTCTTTGTCTTCTGCGAGCTGGGCACTAGCAGTCTTAGCAGAAAACTTCTTATCTTCACAATGCAAGATAGTAGGATGGCAGTTCAGTATTTCTAGATGTGTTCTTTCAGTATACAATTTATTTGAAACATTTTTTATTAATTGAGTTATAGAATAAATAATTTGACAAGGAATTTTGAATTGTGAAAAGTATTCAACAGAAGATAACATTTAAATACAATGGAGTAACCTAACAGTTTGAAACCTAATAGTTTAAAGGCAAAGCAAAAGACAAAGTTGATGAGCAACTGGAAAACAATTTGAATTCCTATATATTGAGTTATTTCCATTTTATAAAAGATTATTTTGTTTGTTTTTTGCTTATCTGGATGACAATCTGTGTGGCAGAGTTGTAATGGCATGTTATAAATATGGCTTCACAGTCTTCTGGCTTTCATTCTTTAATAGCATTATTACTTTTATGAGCTATGGAGTTAATTACTCTAATAATTAACTGTAAAATGTCATACATATCTAGCTTGTATTATAGGTGCATTCAGAGTACAAGTTAAAAGTTCGAATGATCAAAATTGTAGAATAAAAGTAAATTCAACAACAAAGGAGTTTTAAAAATTGTTAGTTTAAAAATCTGATTGGCATGTTTCTTTTGTAGACATTTAGACTTTTTATGACCTATTTATAAGTTTATTGAAGCTGTGCTTCAACAGCAAATGTTTTGAATTGTTGATGTTTCTTTTATCTGTCTTTTATCCTCTTCCCTTCTTAACCTTTTTTAGCCTTGCATTACCAGCCTACTATGTGTCAGCCTCTATGATAGACACTTAGTTTATTTTTTAGAACAGTTTTAGATTTAGAGAAAAAATTGAGATGATAATACAGAGTTCATCTATACCTTGAACACAGTTTCCCCATTATTAACATCTGATGTTAGTTGGACAGATATTGTACTCTTGTTACAAGTGATAAACCAAAGTTAAACCACTATAGTTAACTAAACTCCATACATTATTCAAGTCTTCTTGGTCATTACCTTATATTCTTCTTTTGTCCCAGGATCCCATCAGGATATTCAGGTGTTATATCTCCTTAGGCTCTTCTTGGCTGTGATAGTTTTCCAGATTTTCCCTGGTTTTTGATGACCTTGACAGTTTTGAGGAATACATGTCAGGCATTTTGTTGAATGTTCCGTAGTTGGAATTTATGGTTTTTTGGGGGGTTTTCCCCCTTCAAAGATAGCCTGAAGTTATGGATTTTAGGGAGGAAAACCATGGAATTAAAGTAAATAGCTCATGCTATTAACTTAATTAGTAGTATTAACATTGATGTTGATGCTGACCTTGATCACACCTGGCTGAGGTAGTGTTTGTCAGATTTTCTTATTGCTTTTTTCCCCCCTTTACATATTGTCTTCTTAGAAGACAGTCACTAAACACACTCCACACTTAAGGAGTGGGAGTTTATGGTCCCCTTCCATGAAGACAGTGTACTACAGAAATTATTTGTAATTCTTCTACAAGGAAGATTTCTCTCTTTGCTTCCATTTATTTATCTATTCAATCATTTTTTTTACATCAGCATAGATTCATGGACATTTATTTTATACTTTGAATTATAATCCTGTAATAGGGGCTGTGCAGGCTCACAGTCATTAGCATGCCGCCATTAGCACGCAACCATTAATTAGCCTGACGGTTAGAGGTCCCGCCCCGCCAACAGGTTCGCAGTGGTCATCCCGGCAGAGAGTGCCTTGAGAGGTGGATCAGGGAAATCGCGGCCTTCTCCCCAGGGCCCTCCAGGCCTCAGGCCTCGGGCCTACGGGTGAGCTGGGGGGCCTGGGGACAGGCTGGGGGCTGTGTCCTGCATAGCTCCAGAGCCCTCACCATGGCAGCCCACTGACCAGGCCCAGGCCTTGAAGCAGCAGTGAACCTCTCCCCCATCACCCCCTCGGCAACCTAATGGCAGTGGCAGTCTCCATGAGTCGCAGTCAGTGGGACCTGGCTCCCATTTGGGTGGCCTGAGGAGCCTGAGGGCCGGCTGGGTCCTGGGCACCTTGCTCCCTCAGTGATGATGGCCGTGTCTAGGGACTTGGCCCTGAGGGTGCTGCCAGCTGAGATCTGCCTTCTCAACTGGGGCTGGGCACTACTGGGAGGACCCAGACTGGGTGCTGGATGAATGCTCCCGGGCAGGGTAAGGAGCCCACACAGGGACCCCCTCCACTTAGCCAGGGCCTGGACCTCGGAGGATGAAAGTTGAGCCTTGGGACCTTGCCCTTTCTTGTCAGAACAGAAAATAACATTTGTTTTGGTGGAGGTTTACAGGAACATCTTGACCTGATCTTGATCAGACCTCAAGAACAAAGGATCTGGCACCAAGAAGTCTGCAACAACTAACGACGCCCCTCCCTCACCTTTCCTTTAAAAGGGCTTTGCTGAAAGCTTTCCAGGAGTTCAGGAGTTTTTAAGGCATGAGCCACCCATCTCCTTGCATGGCCCTGCAGTAAACCTTTCATTGCTCCAGACTCTGACGAGTTGGTATTGTTTGGCTTCACTGTGCATCAGGCACACTGTCTTGCATTCAATAACAATCCAATTCTTTTTGATTTATCTTCTTACTCAAATTTTTCCAGCTTTGGCCATTTGCAATTCTTTCAGTTGGCTCTGTTACCCCTTCAATATACCCATCAATGTGGGGTTTTATTTTGCTTGTTTTGTTTTAAACACTTCCCATCTTAGTCAGTTCAGGCCGCCATAATAAACTACCATAGATTAGATGGCTTATAAAAACCAGAAATTTATTTCTCACAGTTCTTTTCATTTTTTTTCAATTTTTGAATTTTATTTTATTTATTTTTTTATACAGCAGGTTCTTATTGGTCGTCAGTTTTATACACATCAGTGTATACATGTCAATCCCAATCTCCCAATTCATCCCACCCCCACCCCCACCCCCACCTGCTCCTTTCCCCTCTTGGTGTCCATACGTTTGTTCTCTACATCTGTGTTTCAATTTCTTCCCTGCAAACTGTTTCATCTGTACCATTTTTCTGGGTCCCACATATATGCGTTAATATACCATATTTGTTTTTCTCTTTCTGACTTCCTTCACTCTGTATGACAGTCTCTAGATTCATCCACATATCTACAAATGACCCAATTTCGTTCCTTTTTAGGGCTGAGTAATATTCCATTGTATATATGTACCATATCTTCTTTTTCCATTCGTCTGTTGATGGGTATTTAGGTTGCTTCCATGACGTGGCTATTGTAAATAGTGCTGCAATGAACATGGGGGTGCATGTGTCTTTTTGAATTATGGTTGCTAAGTGTATATGCCCAGTAGTGGGATTGCTGGGTCATATGGTAATTCTGTTTTTAGTGTTTTAAGGAACCTCCATACTGTTCTCCATAGTGGTTGTATCAATTTACATTCCCACCAACAGTGCAAGAGGGTTCCCTTTTCTCCACACCCTGTCCAGCATTTGTTGTTTGTAGATTTTCTAATAATGCCCATTCTAACTGGTGTGAGGTGATACCTCATTGTACTTTTTGATTTTCATTTCTCTAATAATCAGTGATGTTGAGCAGCTTTTCATGTGCTTCTTGGCCATCTGTATGTCTTCTTTGGAGAAATGTCTATATAGGTCTTCTGCCCATTTTTGGATTGGGTTGTTTCTAATTTCATTCTTTTACATGTAGCTGTCCAGTTTTCCCAGCACCACTTATTGAAGAGACTGTCTTTTCTCCATTGTATATCTTTGCCTCCTTTGTCATAGATTAGTTGACCATAGGTATGTGGGTTTATCTCTCGGCTTTCTATCCTGTTCCATTGATCTATATTTCTGTTTTTGTACAGTATCATGTTGTCTTGATTACTGTAGCTTTGTAATATAGTCTGCATTCTGGGAGTCTGATTCATCCAGCTCTGTTTTTTTCCCTCAAGACTGCTTTGGCTATTCGGGGTCTTTTGTGTCTCCATACAAATTTTAAGATTTTTTTGTTCTAGTTCATTAGAAAATGCTATTGGTAATTTGATAGGGATTGCATTGAATCTGGAGATTGCTTTGGGTAGTATAGTCATTTTCACAATATTGATTCTTCCAATCCAAGAACATGGTATATCTCTTCATCTGTTGGTATCATGTTTAATTTCTTTCAACACTGTCTTATAGTTTTCTGCATACAGATCTTTTGTCCCTCCCTAGGTAGGTTTATTCCTAGGTATTTTATTCTTCTTGTTGCAATGGTAAATGGGAGTTTCCTTAATTTCTCTTTCTGATCTTTCGTTATTAGTGTACAGGAATGCAAGAGATTTCTGTGCATTAATTTTTATCCTTCAACTTTACCAGATTCATTGATTAGCTCTAGTAGTTTTCTGGTGACATCTTTAGGATTTTCTGTGTATAGTATCATGTCATTTGCAAACAGTGACAGCTTTACTTCTTCTTTTCCAACTTGGACTCCTTTTATTTCTTTTTCTTCTCTGATTTCCAATTTGGACTCCTTTTATTTCTTTTTCTTCTCTGATTGCCATGGCTAGGACTTCCAAAACTATGTTGAATAGTAGTGGTGAGAGTGGACATCCTTGTCTTGTTCCTGATCTTAGAGGAAATGCTTTCAGTTTTTCAACATTGAGAATCATGTTTGCTGTGGCTTTGTCATATATGATCTTTATTCTGTTGAGGTAGGTTGCCTCTAGGCCCACTTTCTGGAGACTTTTTATCATAAATGAGTGTTGAATTTTGTCAAAAGCTTTTTCTGCATCTATTGAGATGATTATATGGTTTTTATTCTTCAATTTCTTAGTATAGTGTATCACATTGATTGATTTGCATATACTGAAGAATCCTTGCATCTCTGGGATAAATCCCACTTGATCATGGTGTATGAATCTTTTAATGTGTTGCTGGATTCTGTTTGCTAGAATTTTTTTGAGGATTTTTGCGTCTGTATTCATCAGTGATATTGGTCTGTAATTTTCTCTTTTTGTGACATCTTTGTCTGGTTTTGGTATCAGGGTGATGGTGGCCTCATAGAATGAGTT
>NC_041224.1:110062423-110077673 GCF_002837175.3 Physeter macrocephalus | reverse complement strand
TCCATTTTATTGGCATAGAGTTGCTGGTAGTAGTCTCTTAGGATGCTTTTGTAGTTCTGTGGTGTCTGTTGTCACTTCTCCTTCTTCACTTCTAATTTTATTGATTTGAGTCCTCTCCCTCTTTTTCTTGATGAGTCTGGCTAATGGTTTACCAATTTTGTTTATCTTCTCAAAGAACCAACTTTTAGTTTTATTCATCTTTGCTGTTGTTTTGTTTGTTTCTATTTCATTTATTTCTGCTCTGATCTTTATGATTTCTTTCCATCTGCTAACTTTGGGTTTTGTTTATTTTTCTCTCTCTAGTTCCTTTAGGTGTAAGGGTAGATTGTTTATTTGAGTTTTTTCCTGTTTCTTGAGGTAGGCTTGTATAGCTATAAACTTCCCTCTTAGAAGTGCTTTTGCTGCATCCCATAGGTTTTGGATCGTCGTGTTTCCATTGTCATTTGTCTCTAGGTATATTTTGACTTCCTCTTTGATTTCTTCAGTGATCTCTTAGTTATTTAGTAACGTATTGTTTAGCCTCCATGTATTTGTGTTTTTACCTTTTTTTCCCTGTAATTGATTTCTAATCTGATAGCGTTGTGGTCAGAAAAGATGCTAGATATGATTTCAGTTTTCTTAAATTTACTGAGGCTTGATTTGTGACCCAAGATGTGATCTATCCTGGAGAATGTTCCATGCGCACTTGAGAAGAAAGTTAATCTCTGTTTTTGGATGGAATGCCCTATAAATATCAATTAAACCTATGTGGTCTGTTGTGTCATTTAAAGCTTGTGTTTCCTTATTAATTTTTTTTTTTGGATGATCACTGGTGCAAGTGAGGTGTTAAAGTCCCTCACTATTATTGTGTTATTGACGATTTCCTCTTTTATAGCTGTTAGCAGTTGCCTTATATATATAGGTGCTCCTATGTTGGGTGCATATATATTTATAATTGTTATATCTTCTTCTTGGATTGATCCCTTGATCATTTTGTAGTATCCTTCCTTGTCTCTTGTAACATTCTTTATTTTAAAGTTTATTTTATCTGATGAGTATTGCTACTCCAGCTTCCTATTGATTTACATTTGCATGAAATATCTTTTTCCATCCCCTCACTTTCAGTCTGAATGTGTCCCTAGGTCTGAAGTGGGTCTTTTGTAGACAGAATATATATGGGTCTTGTTTTTGTATCCATTCAGCAAGCCTGTGTCTTTTGGTTGGAGCATTTAATCCATTCACGTTTAAGGTAATTATCAATGTGTATGTTCCCATTACCATTTTCTTAATTGTTTTGGGTTTGTTTTTGTAGGTCCTTTTCTTCTCTTGTATTTCCCACTTAGAGAAGTTCCTTTAGCATTTGTCGTAGAGCTGCTTTGGTGGTGCTGAATTCTCTTAGCTTTTGCTTGTCTGTAAAGCTTTTGATTTCTCCATCGAATCTGAATTAGGTCCTTGCCGGGTAGAGTAATCTTGGTTGTAGCTTCTTCCCTTTCATCACTTTAAGTATATCGTGCCACTGCCTTCTGGCTTATAGAGTTTCTGCTGAGAAATCAGCTGTTAACCGTATCGGAGTTCCCTTGTATATTATTTGTCATTTTGCCCTTGCTGCTTTCAATAATTTTTCTTTTTCTTTAATTTGACCTTCGATTACTGTGTGTCTTGGTGTGTTTTTCCTTGGGTTTATCTTGTATGGCATTCTCTGTGCTTCCTGGACTTGGGTGGCTATTCCCTTTCCCATGTTAGGGAAGTTTTCTACTATAATCTGTTCAAATATTATCTCGGGTCCTTTCTCTCTCTCTTCTCCTTCTGGGACCCCTATACTGTGAATGTTGTTGTGTTTTATGTAGTCCCAGAGGTCTCCTAGGCTGTCTTCATTTCTTTTCGTTCTTTTTCCTTTGTTCTGTTCAGCAGCGGTGAATTCCACCATTCTGTCTTCCAGGTCACGTATCCGTTCTTCTGCCTCAGTTATTCTGCTATGATTCCTTCTAGTGTATTTTTCATTTCAGATATTGTATTGTTCATCTTTGTTTGTTTGTTCTTTAATTCTTCTAGGTGTTTGTTCTTTAATTCTTCTAAGTCTTTGTTAAACATTTCTTGCTTCTTCTAGATCTTTGCCTCTATTCTTTTTCCAAGGTCCTGGATCATCTTCACTATCATTATTCTGAATTCTTTTTCTGAAAGTTTGCCTATCTCCACTTCATTTAGTTGTTTTTCTGGGGTTTTATCTTGTTCCTTCGTCTGGTACATAGCCCTCTGCCTTTTCATCTTGTCTATCTTTCTGTGAATGTAGTTTTTGTTCCACAGGCTACAGGATTGCAGTTCTTCTTGCTTCTGCCGTCTGCCCTCTGGTGGATGAGGCTATTTAAGAGGCTTGTGCAAGTTTCCTGATGGGAGGGACTCGTGGTGGTTAGAGCTGGCTGTTGCTTTGGTGGGCAGGGCTCAGTTAGTTTTTGTTCCACAGGCTACAGGATTGCAGTTCTTCTTGCTTCTGCCGTCTGCCCTCTGGTGGATGA
Source organism: Physeter macrocephalus (assembly GCF_002837175.3). NCBI lineage: Eukaryota > Metazoa > Chordata > Mammalia > Artiodactyla > Physeteridae > Physeter > Physeter macrocephalus. Next base: position 110,075,181 of record NC_041224.1, on the reverse strand, counting down.
GGCTATTTAAGAGGCTTGTGCAAGTTTCCTGATGGGAGGGACTCGTGGTGGTTAGAGCTGGCTGTTGCTTTGGTGGGCAGAGCTCAGTAAAACTTTAATCCACTTGTCTGCTGATGGTTGGGCCTGGGTTCCCTCCCTGTTGGTTGTTTGGCCTGAGATGACCCAACACTGGAGCCTACCTGAGCTCTTTGGTGGGGCTAATGTCGGAGTCTGGGTGGGCTCACAGCAAGGATTACTTCCCTGAACTTCTGCTGCCAGTGTCCTTGTCCTCACGGTGAGCCACAGTACCTCCTGCCTCTGCAGGAGACCCTCCAATGCTAGCAGGTAGGTCTAGTTCAGTCTCCTATAAGGTCACTGCTCCTTCCCCTGGGTCCCAATGCACACACTACTTCGTGTGTGCCCTCCAAGAGGGGAGTCTCTGTTTCCCCCAGTCTTGTCCTGCAATCAAATCCCACTAGCCTTCAAAGTCTGATTCTCTAGGAATTCCTCCTCCTGTTGCCTGACCCCCAGGTTGAGAAGCCTGACGTGGGTCTCAGAACCTTCACTCCAGTGGGTGGACTTCTGTGGTATAAGTGTTCTCCAGTTTGTGAGTCACACACCCAGCAGTTATGGGATTTGATTTTATTGTGATTGCGCCCCTCCTACCATCTCACTGTGGCTTCTCCTTTGTCTTTGGATGTGAGGTATCTTTTTTGGTGAGTTCCAGTGTCTTCCTATTGATGATTGTTCAGCAGTTAGTTGTGATTCAGTGTTCTTGCAAGAGGGAGTGAGAGCACATCCTTCTACTCTGCCATCTTGAACCAATCTCTCTCTTGAGGTTGAAAGTCCAAGATCAGGGTACCAACATGGTCGTGTTCTAGGACCGTCTTCTGAGTTTTAAACCTCCAACTTATCATTATATCTTCACATGCCAGAAAGAGAGAGGGTTACCTCTCTTGTCTCTTCTTATAAGTGCACTAAACCCATTCAAGAGGGCTCCCCCCTCATGTCCTAATAACCTCCCAAAGCCCCCACCTCCAATTACCATCACACTGAGGATTAGATTTCAGTACATGAATTTGGAGAGAGGGACACAAATATTCAGTCCATAACACTTCTTTACTACCTTCCAGCACTACACAGTGCTCCAGACTCATATATATTTCCTGGTCCAGTCCTAGAATCAACAATTTATCTAAGAAGCCCTGGCTCCTCATATTGGAAAACAGTATTAGAAACAAAAATCTGGATGTTAGATGTGCTTATTGCTATTAGGGTGTTATTGCTTCTAGGACCTCTCAATAGACTGAGTAAGAAAATATAATAGTGTATACTAACCTATGTATATACACATATCTACAAATATTTCTATATGTAACTATCTACATCTATATTAAACTAAACATGAGTTCATACTGACGTCTTCAGCTCCGATTCTTTACCACATGGAAATTCTAGCTCTTCCCTTTCCTTGCTTACCTCTCACCTCCACTGTAACTGTGAGAAACCTAGCTTCCACCTCTTCTGTTCATTTAATGTTAAATTCAAGTATATATGTATAGCAGTTTCAGCATTTTAACTCATACCCTATTGTTAACTCATAATGCTGTAAAACAGCTTTATCAACTAAAGTACAGTGTTTATGTGCAGTTCCTTTTGCCTTAAGCATTATAGGCTCCACTCATTCATTTCCTAAGTTATTTACATTAGTACCTTTCCTCCCCAACTCCTTCACTGAGGTGTTTTTTTTTTCATATACTTGTAATATAGTCTGATTCTTTTGTCACAGTATGCATTCCATTCTGATATTCTCCAATCTTCCATATAACTTTTAAAATATTTGCATACATTAAGGTTTACTCTTTGTGCTACAAATTTCTATGGGTTTTTGACAAATGCATAATATGCACAAATTATGTCTCAATTACAGTATCACACGGAGTAGTTTTACACCCTCAAATAAAAAACTATTTTCACCTTCCTCCTTCCAAAATCCTGACAACCACTAAACTTAAGAATGTTTCATGTCTTTTCCTGGGTTGATAGCTCATTTATTTTCCCTTGGAATAATATTCCATTGTATGGATGCATCACAATTTGGTTTTAAAATAAAATATTTTAACTGAAGTATAGTAGATTTACAATATTGTGTTATTTTCAAGTGTACAGCACAGTGATTCCTGAAAAGGAATATGTATGTATGCATATATATATATATATATGCATACATATATATATGTGTATATATATATATTCAGATTCTTTTCCCTTATGCGTTATTACAAAATATTGAGTATAGTTCCCTGTGCTATAGTTTTTCCTTTTGATTATCTATTTCATATATCGAAGTGTGTATACGTTAATCCCAACCTCCTAATTTATCCCTTCTCCCACCTCCCTTTCCCTTTTTGTTACCATGTTTGTTTTCTATGTCTGTGAGTCTATTTCTGTTTTGTAAATAAGTTGATTTGTATCATTTTCTTAGATTCCACATATAAGCAATGTTATATTTCTCTTTCTCTGACTTAATTCACTTAGTATGATAATCTTTAGGTCCATCCATGTTGTTGCAAGTGGCATTATTTCATTCTTTTTTATGGCTGAATAATATTCCACTATATCTATCTATCTATCTATCTCACCTCTTCTTTATCCATTCATCTGTCAATGGATACTTAGGTTGCTTCCATGTCTTGGCTATTGTAAATAGTGTTGCAATGAACATTGGGGTGCACATACCTTTTTGAATTATGGTTTTCTCCAGATATATGCCCAGGAGTGGGATTGCAGGATCATATGGTAGCTCCAATTTTATTTTTTTAAGGAACCTCCATACTGTTCTCCATAGTGGCTGTACCAATTTACATTCCCACAACAGTGTAAGAGGGTTCCTTTTTCTCCACATTCTCTCCAGAATTTATTATTTGTAGACTTTTTGGTGATGGCCATTCTGACCAGTATGAGGTGATACCTCATGGTTTTGATTTGCATTTCTCTAATAATTAGCAATGTTGAGCATCTTTTCATGTGCCTTTTGGCCATCTGTATGTTTTCTTTGGAGAAGTGTCTATTTAGATCTTTGCCCAGTTTTTGATTGGGTTGTTTGGTTTTTGAAATTTGTTTATTCATTCATCTATTTAAGGATATCTTTGTTGCTTCCAGTTTCGGATAATTATGAATAAAGCTACTATAAACATTCATGTGAAGTTTTTTTGTGTGACATAAGTATTCAAATCAGTTAAGTAAATACCTAGGAGTGGAACTGCTATGTGTAGCAACACCATGTTTAGCTTTGTTTAAAGAAAAAATAAACCTGCCAAAATATCTTCCAAAGTGGCTGTACCATTTTGTATTCCCATTAGCAATGAGTGAGAGTTACTATTGCTCCACATTGTCACCAGTATTTGATGTTGTCAGTAGTCTAGATTTTGGCCATTCTAATAGATGTGTAGTGGTCTCTCATTGTTTTAATTTGCATTACCCTGATGACCTATGATATGGAGCCCATGTGTCACAACTACTGAAGCCCGCGTGCCTAGAGCCTGTGCTCCATAGCAAGAGAAGCCACCACAGTGAGAAGCCCATACACGGCAAAGAAGAGTAGCCCCCACTTCCCACAACTACAGAAAAAAAAAACCCCACGTGCAGCCACGAAGGCCCAATGCAGCCAAAAATAAAATAAATTAATTAAAAAAAAACTTTAATTTTGAAAAACTTCCTAATCACTAATCCTACTATTTGGCTATTTTTTTCAAACTTATTTAGGGGCTGTCATGTACACACCAAAATTTATGTGGCATACATATGTAAACTTAGGAACTGACATAATGTAAACATCATCTAAATCTATAAACTATTTCAAAATCAATTTACATAATATGTAAACAAACAGGCTTTCAATCAAAATTTAATTAACTTATTAAATATTAATATAAAACTGACATTCCCTCTAATTTATGTAACTACTGGTCAAGAAAACGTTTAATTTACTTTGTGGTTTTAAACCTCATTTGTCTTCTTACAAGTAATAGGAAAATATTCCATAGACAAAAGTTGTAAAAGTCAATTTATGGAATATAATTTTACTATTAAGCTTATTTCAACTTGAGTAAGTGCATTTTCAACCAATTAGGTCTAAATTTATATAGACTCTTTTTAAAAATACATTTAACCTTTTTAAGATTTAAAATGCACTTAAAGATATTTTGATTTTTTCTGATATAGGTATGCATTATTTTGTCTTAGTTATAACCACTACTTGAGACAAGGTAACTGTATAACTTATCAAAAGAAGCACAGGTTTGTGAATAAGAGAGGGTAATAATATTAGTAATAATTAGACAATGGGCATAAACTGAGTCTGTTCTAGGTAAACCTGGAAAAAGGGTTAAACATAAAAATTTTTTAAATCTGAGTCAAACATTGCCAAAAATACTCAAAAGTTTATGAAATATCTAGCATTAACTGGCACAAATATAACAACCTATCATTTACAGTAGATGCTTAATAAATAACTTATTTAATATCAAACTGTTGATATTCACTCATTTTAAAGTAACAATTAGAAGAGCAACTTGATCTTAGCTTGTTAATAAAGGATGAGACACTAAATGTAAGACAGTGATTTTTAAAAATTTTATGGAACAATTTTAAAATATATTGAAAATTTTTATAGAGTTTTCCTGCTCCCATCTTATCCACCTAATGAGTTCCCTAAAAAGAATGCTACCACTAAACATTAGTTGCATTTGTTTAAGGCCACATTTTTCGAAGTCTATTCAAAGCATATCATATCATCAAATACTACTGGTTATGACAGAACATTAGGAAAATGTCTACTTGGGGGCTGAGACCTTCTGATACAGATAGGGGAGGAATTTGGGAAAGCACTCCAGATTCTGCCCTCCAGCCATAACAATTCACGTACAAAGTACACTCGCCATCTCCCAAGAAGCCCACAGAATTCCCATTCCTTTAGGGCATCACCTCATATATCACCTCAAGTATACTTGAGCCAGATGTAGATGGGGTGAACTCCTCAAGCTCCTCAGTAGCATCTGTGAACTAAAAAATGAAACACCCCCCCAAAATCATTATCTTCCCTGTACACACCCATCAAACAATAATGAGGAAAGGACATGACGGCCACAATAGAAACCTCTATTCTAAAAGTGTAAAACAGGAAACACATAACGGATACTGGTTCATAGCAATTCTGAAGTCTAGCAGGATATTTCACCATTTCTTCTGTCCCAGGGACAGAGAATCTTCCTTGATTAGGTCCCATTTCTTCTCCCTGAGAATAGTTCTCCTTGGCTCTGCCTCCTATATCATTCTTACTTTTCCATAAGAAGTGGAATGTGTTTGCAGCTAAGTGGTTTTCTCAGCCTGTGTCCTGCTCATAGGAGGTTAATAACACAGAGGTCTTTTTTCATTTTGAACTATCTCTGTCCCTTTTTAAAAAAAAAAAAAAATTTTTTTATTTTTTTTTATTTTTGGCTGCATTGGGTCTTAGTTTTGCAGGATCTTTGTTGCAGTGCACGGGCTCTATAGTTGTGGCTCACGTGCTCAGTAGTTGTGGCGCAGGGGCTTAGTTGTTCCGCAGCATGTGGGATCTTACTTCCCCGACCAGGGATAGAACCCGTGTTCCCTGCATTGGAAGGTGGATTCTTAACCACTGGACCGCCAGGGAAGCCCCCTATCTCTGTCCCTTTTAGTCCAAGTTTCTGTTAAAATTTTTGGACTTCCTATGTACTTACACCATATTTTAAGACAGACTTTTAAGGCATATTCTTCTCTACTTTGGCATTAGAATCAGGGTGTTGTAGGGACAATACCTTTAAGATTATTGAAATCCCTTTTTTTTCTAGCCAAAAGGGCCTAAGGAACTCCCTTAAGATTCTTAGAAACTCTACTGTCTAGCTGAGAAGGTCAACAAGGCAAGCCCTTAAGATTCTTAAAGTTGTGCTGGCTAGCTGAGAGAGTCTAACAGGCAAATTCTTAATCTTCCTGAGGGTTGAACAGTCTTTCAACTGTACTCTTGAATTGATCTTCATGCTTTAGCTGTTTTTCTTGAAACATCCTGGATTTGCTCTTTGTCCTCAGGTTTTAATTTACTCTGAAAATCTTTTGTGCTCTGAATGGGTTAGATATGAGAATAATTTCTGCCGCAACCCAGCAAACCCTTATTTGAAAGTGTTTCTTTAGATCGGAGGTTGATTGACTATAGCCCATATGTCAAATCCAGACTCTCACCTGCTTTTGTCAATTTTTTTTTTTATTGAAGCACAGGTAGGTCCATTCACTTACATATTGTCCATGGCTATTTTCATGCTACAACTTCAAAGCTGAGTAGTCACTACAGACACCATACAGCAGTCTGGAAAGGTTAAAATACTTACTATCTGGCCCATTACTAAAAATGTTAGCTGACCTGTACTTTAGATCCTGTTTGAAAATGGAATAGTTTCTTCTTTAGTTCATTTTACCCTATTAATGATTATATACACCTAAAAGAAACCAGGTGACACATCATTCTGTCTAGAAAACTCCTTAGTCAAATACACAAGTTCATAGATATATTTTCTATCTTTCGTATTGCCACAAGTTGCAGCATTGTCAAATATTCTGCCTCTACATGATAGGGCAAAAACTCACCTTTGCTCCAGGCTCAAATAACTATTTCCTCACTGTCTCACCAGCCTCTGTGGACTATCTCCTTGAGGCTCTTCTGGCCTATACCCACTGCCTAGACCCAAAGCCAATGGCACATTTTAGATTTTTGTTATAGCAGCACCTTACTTCTAGGTACCAATTTCTATTTTGGTTAGCTATTGCTGCAAAACAAACCATTCCAAAACTTAATGGTTTAAAATAACAATCATTTTATTGTCTTTAATGATTCTATATGTTAAACTGGGTCAGGTGACCTCTTCTTCTCATTTCAGCCAGTGTTGCAATCATCTGGGCGTTCAACTGAACGTTCAACAGTAAATGCTTAAGATGAATACATTCGTTATTTATCACTGTGTAATATATAACACATATATATGTATATATAACATAAGCTGTGAAGTGTCATATATAACTTAACGGCTTAAGACAACAAAAATGTATTATCTTACAGGAATCTGGGAGCAGCTTACTTGGGTGGTTCTGACTCAGGGTCTCTCCTGAGGTTGCAGTCAAGATGTCAGCTGGATTGCACTCATCTGAAATTTGGTAAATCTACTTCATGTATTTGTAGGCAGCCCTCAGCTCTTCACCACAAAGGCCTCCCCATAGGCTGCCTGAGTGTCGTCATGACATTGGCAGCTGGCTTCCCCAAGTGAGTGATCTGAAAGAGGGCCACGACATGAAAACCACAGGACAGTTACAATCTAATCTTGGGAATTATATATTATCACTTCTGTGGTATTCAATTGGTCATGCAAACCAACACTGATATAATGTAGGACTACACAAGGATGTGAATAATGGGAAGTGGCCTTCATTGGGTGCCATACTGGAGGATGGCTACCACAGTGACTCACTCACATGGCCATCAATTAGTGTTTAATGTAGCTGGAGTGCCTCAGTTCTCATTTTTGTGGTTCCTCCATCGGCATTGAGCTTCTCACAGCATGGAGGCTGAGTTCCAGGAGGCAAGGAAAAGCTTCCCGTTCTCTTAAGCCTGGGCTGGGAAATCCCAGAATGTTCTTCTGCTACATTCTATTTGTAAAAGCTAGTCATAGGCCAGTTTAGATTCAAGGGAAGCAGAAGTAAGCTCCATCTCTTGATATGAAGAGTGTCATGTATGTACAGGGAAGAAAGGAATTGTTAGGGGACACCTTTGAAGATTAGCTAACATTGGAAATGAATACCAAATGTCATTCTGCTCCTGCCCTCTAACCTATTGTAGGAACTTCCCATTTTCCCCTCTAAAAGACAGAGCGGCAATTTTGTCCATTGAACTAATCCCTAGATGTCAGCCTTCTGGGACTCAGAAAGGATTTCGAAGGAGTTAAAATAAAACCAGAAGAGCAAATAGAAAATACCCACTACAGTGCTGAAATATGTTATAAATACTCCCAGGGGAATTATATTTTCAGCCAAAAAAAAATTGATATAATTAAAAGGTTTTCAATTAACTATAAAAGTAGCTGAGTGAACAGGATGAGTTTTATAACCAGTCCCTTCCTTTTGGTCTGGCCAATTGCAAGTACAGAAGTTCTTCATTTTGAAAATTTAACTCTGTGTGCTACAAAAGTTGGAAATCACGTAAGTCTGGCTGACTATTCAAATATTCATTCCTATTTGAGAAGGGTTTAGAATAAAAGTAGATGCTCTTACTGTGAACCCCCTGTGTTAATATCTATGTTAACAGAGCTAGAGCAAACAGCCACATTTTATATCTTTTCTTTACCATTAGTAGCCTACTTTCGGTTCAGCTCTACATTCTAACTCCTTGCTAGCAAACCCTTCCAGCCTGCCCAGTTAATCTGCAACTTCTCTTTGTAGAGACAGGGCCCTATAACTATACATCTGGCTTTGACTTAGGGCCCGTATGAACATGGATGGTTTTCCTTGATGTTAAATGTAGCCATTTTCTAGATACTACTACTAGAGTGTTTCCATCCATTGATCACACCCCAGAGATAGTGTTGTTAACTCAGATCCTACCTGATATTGTCATGTTGCCTCAGACATTGTATCTGTGGTCACCCACATTGGAGTCAGTCCTCTAACCCCTGTTTCATTCAGGCCTGACTTAATCTCCTCTCTTTAATGACCTGCCTTTGAAGAAAGCACTGTACTAGATGGCATGCACTTTAGAAAAGTGGAAAACTGGTAATTTAGCTGTGTTTTTTTGGAAGTGACAATATTTTTTCATGCCCATTTGAAAAACTAACGTTGTATGGATGGTTACCTGTCATCTTCAAAAGTTAACACCGAAAGCTAGCAGCATGGCATTTTGACATTTAGTGCTAACATCTTAAGTAAGAAGGTTGCATTTTTGTACTCTGCTCAAAACACTCTTCCTATGGATTTGTATGGCCCTGACAGAGTTTTTCATCTTATAAAAAGCACTATTAAAGTGTTTTCATAGTTTGGTATGTGTTTGAACTTTCAGCTTTCAAAAATCTGTCTAATTGCTATCATTTTTTATTTCTTCCATTAAGCTAAATGTTTCATGTCATCACTTATAACCAAGCCAGTGATGATCTGGTTGCCAATATTTCCATTACTCATTCAAGAACCTCCATTACTCAGAAACTTAGCTGAATTTTCAATATATTATTTTCAAAGGTACTATCATACTTTCATACAGGATATGGTACTATTTCAGGTGCAATGTGTTTTGTAAACATTAATCTTCAAATAAACTGGTATATCACTGCTATTCCGTAAACATAAAAATGGAAATAGAGCTCATAAGTGAACTGCCCAAGATCTCACAAAAATCAAAGCAAAATTAGGATATCATCAATTTCATCTCTGTCTGTGTCCTTGGATTATAAAATCAGACTTTTCTTAAGGAGTTTTGTAGGCCACTTATCAAAATATGATTCAAGCTATTTTATGGGCCATTGTATATCAGGATTATTATTGATGGCTTTAAAATAGTTTTGTCTGCAAAGTATAGAACATATAGAAAGAGTATATAAATTGTATAAGGACAGATTACAGTATAATAATAACATAAACACCCACATATCCATCACCCAGTTTAGGAAATAGAATATTACCAATTTAAAGCCCTCTACTGTACCTCCTTGAGTACATTTTGCTTTCTTTTCCACTACCCAGAGAAAACCACTAACCTGAAGTTTGTATTAAATATTTCCTAGGTTTCTTTATATTTTTATAACCTATGCATGAATTCTAACACAATATACGACTTCCATGAACTCTTCACACTTCTCATTTAACATAAATGGAATCTTACTGTTATCTATTCTGACTTGCTTCTTACACTGAGCAATATACTTTGTGATTTATCTATATTGATGTATTTTGCTATGTTTCATTAAATTTCTCTGCTCTATAGGATTCAACTGTATAATATATTACAGTTTATTTTTATATTTGATAGATATTCCATTTTTTCCAGTATTTTGATACTACTGCAGTGCTCTTGTAAAGCATTGTTCTAAATGATTTCTTTGTGCACAGTCAAAAGGGCAAATGCCAACTACTCGAAATCCTGGCTAATAAATACAGGCATGTTCAACTTTATTTAGTAATACTATAGCAGTCATAATGTTCTAGAAAAACGGCCAAAATTTTAGTGGTTAAAACATCAAAGGTTCGGGCTTCCCTGGTGGCGCAGTGGTTGAGAGTCCGCCTGCCGATGCAGGGGACACGGGTTTGTGCCCCGGTCCGGGAAGATCCCACGTGCCGCGGAGCGGCTGGGCCCGTGAGCCATGGCCGCTGAGCCTGCGCGTCCGGAGCCTGTGCTCCGCAAGGGGAGAGGCCACAACAGTGAGAGGCCCGCGTACCGCAAAAAAAAACACAAAAAAAACCATCAAAGGTTTATTAGTTGCCCGTGTTATGTGTTCATCTTAGACAGGGGTCAGGTGATGAGAGTCTTCCACATCATCCTCCCTTAGGAAATATTACCAGTCACCATGGAAGAGGGGGAAAACCTTGGCCAATCACCTCCAGGTCTTGAAGCCTCCCACTTTGAAATGATATGGGTCACATAGCTTAACTTCAAGGGGGTGTTACAATTTTAGCACATGCCCAGGAGAAGAATAAGAAATATCTGTGAATGTCTTCTAATGATGACTCCACACTATTTTCAAAGTGATTGCTCCAATGTGCACACCTACAAGAGATAATGAGAGTTCTGCCAAATTTGATATTGTCAGATATTAAGACTTTTTAATCTTATGGATATGATCAATCTCACTGTGGTTTTAATTCACATCCTCCTGATTAATAATGAGATTGAGCATCTTTTCATAACTATATGTGTTTTGTACTTACACAAAATTCTTCTTTTATAAAATTACTAACTATTTTGTCCATTTTTCTATTGAGTAATCCAGGGTTTTTAAAATGGTGATTTGGAGGAGAATTTACATAATCTGGGTACTAATCGTTTATTGGCTTTACATGTTGCAAATATTTTCTTAAACTCTGTGGCTTGTATTTTCACTCTCTTTAAAGTGTGTTTTCACGAACAGATTTTTTTTTTATCATCGTTACTGGAGTATAATTGCTTTACAATGGTGTGTTAGTTTCTGCTTTATAACAAAGTGAATCAGCTATACATATACATATATCCCCATATCTCCTCCCTCTTGCGTCTCCCTCCCACCCTCCCTATCCCACCCCTCTAGGTGGTCACAAAGCACCGAGCTGATCTCCCTGTGCTATGCGGCTGCTTCCTACTAGCTATCTATTTTACACTTGATAGTATATATATGTCCATGCCACTATCTCACTTTGTCCCTGCTTACCCTTCCCCCTCTCCATGTCCTCATGTCCATTCTCTACATCTGTGTCTTTATTTCTGTCCTGCCCCTAGGTTCTTCAGAACGATTTTTTTTCTTTTAGATTCCATATATGTGTTAGCATATGGTATTTATTTTTCTCTTTCTGACTTACTTCACTCTTTATGACAGTCTCTAGGTCCATCCACCTCACTATAAATAACTCAATTTCATTTCTTTTTATGGCTGAGCAATATTCCATTGTATATATTGCCACATCTTCTTTATCCATTCATCTGAACAGATATTTTTAATCCAGTCAAATTTATTAATCTTTTATTTTACTGTTTGTTTTTCATGTCTTATTTAGGAAATCTTCTCCTACCTAAAGAAATAAAGATACTCTTCTATATTATCTTCTTAATGATTTATGGTTTTGTCTCTCATCTACAAGACTTTCATCCACTTGGGATTGATTTTCATGTATACTGTGATGTAGAGCACAATTTTTACTTTGTTATTTCCATATGTATAGTGGTATATGAGTCAGGGTAGATTATCGGTGGCTCTCAGCCAGGGGGGATTTTGCTCCCTAGAGGACATTTGACAATATCTGGAAATAATTATGTTTGTCACAAAAGGAAAGAGGCTTTACATGCTTCTTGCATTGAGTGAATAGACGCCAGGGATGCTGATTAAAAAATCCTACAATTCACAAGACAGCCCCCTACATCAAAGAATTATCCATCTCATTATCAACAGTGCTGAGGTTGAGAAACTCTGGATTAGATTATCCCCCAGTAACAAAAAAAACCAAAATCTTTTGACAGTAAAGGTTATTTCTCCCTCACAATCATGTCAGTTGAGGGTTGACTGATGCTCTGTTTCCCTATATGGATCATTGCCAATCTCATAGCAGACGGGAAAAGGGAATGCAGTCATAATGTGTATGCAGTAGCTCTACCAGAGCTATCACTCATATCTTCTTCTCAAATTTTTTGGCTAAAATCAATGGTCTAGGTTTCCACTTTAAGGAGCTAGGAAACAAAGCAAGTTAAACCCAAACTAAATAAAAGAAAGGAGATAATAAAGATAAGAGTGGACTCAGTGAAATAAGGAAGGCAAATTGTTACAACCGCTACAGAGAACTGTATGGAGGTTCCTTAAAAAAACTAAAAATAGGGCTTCCCTGGTGGCGCGGTGGTTGAGAGTCCGCCTGCCGATGCAGGGGACGCGGGTTCGTGCCCCGGTTCGGGAGGATCCCACGTGCCGCGGAGGGACTGGGCCCGTGAGCCGTGGCCGCTGAGGCTGCGCGTCCGGAGCCTGTGCTCCGCAACGGGAGAGGCCACAGCGGTGAGA
>NC_041224.1:110052685-110062313 GCF_002837175.3 Physeter macrocephalus | reverse complement strand
AAGAAAAAAGAAAAAAAAACTAAAAATAAAGCTACCATGTGATCCAGCAATCCCACTCCTGGGCATATATCCAGAGAAAACCATAATTCGAAAAAATATGTGGGTATCTGGTAAATGAGGTCAAAAAGTAGGGGAGGTCAGGCTAGAGAATGAAGAACAAGAAGAAGGAGGTAAAAATGGAACAATGAGGTGAGTATAATAAATAGGGATGAGAAGGGACCGAAAACAGCACAAAGAAGAAAACAATAGACATTTTGTTGACTCCTTCCATTTGCAAAAAGAAGAAATCAATCCACCGTTTCCTCATAGATGACGTTGTAGCTTTGGGAATATTATTGGGAACAAGGCTTGACCCTAAAGTCCTGGGAGTTGTATACTTGTTTTAAGGCAATTTATTCCTTTGAGAATACTAATTAGTAGAGTCTTGCAGTGGTTTTATTGCTCTCTTTAAAGGTTCTGCCATGATACACATAACTAATAGTGATATATAAATATTAATACATGGGTACTGATTAGAAAATCTATTAAGTGTATTAGCAATTAGTTTATATGAAGATCTCTTGATGTTTCTGTGATTTCACACATATGATATTTTAGTGCTTCTTACTATATACTGAGAGTGTTAAAAATGATTAAAGAAGAAACAGGTGCTAAAAACAACTTTTGTGTGTTGTATCTGTCTATTTTTTATTTTGTGGTGAAAATTAAATCATTCATTAAATATTTATTGAGTATATACTATGTGCTAAGCTTTGAGTTGGGTACAAAGAAAGGAAATGATCTTTTTTCCTATGGAACATACAGTTTTATTAGGGAAATTAAATTTACATATCATACATGATAGAAAATACGTGCAAAGAGAAAAAAGTAGGTAAAGAGAGACTTTAAGAGATGCAATGTTTATATATAGCTCTGGGTTCAAAAAAGGCATCCTTGAGGTAGAGGGTTGAGCTGCTTGGAAGGTAAGATTGTAAATGGGATAATAATAGCTGACATTTATTCAGTATTTACTAAGTAATGGGATACCTTTCTAAGAACTAATTTTGAGGGGTGGGATTTCAAGTGATGTTTAAAAATATTTTTATTGAAGTATAGTTGATGTACAATGTTGTATTACTTTCTAGTACACAGCAAAGTGATTCAGTTATATATGTGTATATTCTTTTTCATACTCTTTTCCATTATGGCTATTACAGGATATTGAATATAGTCCCCTGTGCTACACAGTAGGGAGAAAACATTTGCAAATGATGTGAACAGGAAGGGCTTAATTTCTAAAATATACAAACAGCTCATACAACTCAATGACAACAATAACAACAAAACCCAACCCAATCAAAAAGTGGGCAGAAGACCTAAATAGACATTTCTCCAAAGAAGACATCCAGATGGCCAATAAGCACATGAAAAAATGCTCAACTTCACTAATTATTAAAGAAAATGCAAATTAAAATTATAATCAGGTATCACCTCACAACAGTCAGAATGTCCATCATTAAAAAGTCTACAAATAATAAATGCTGGAGAGGGTGTGAAGAAAAGGGAACCATCCTACATTGTTGGTGGGAATGTAAATTCAATCAGCCACTATGGAAAACAGTATGGAGGTTCCTTAAAAAACTAAAAATAGAGATACCATATGATCCTTCAATCCCACTCCTGGGTGTATATCTGAAGAAAACTCTACTTTGAAAAGATACATGTATGCCAATGTTCATAGAAACACTATTCACAATAGTCAAAACATGGACGCAACCTAAGTGTCCACCAACAGATGAATGGATAAAGAAGGTGTGAGATATATATATATATATATATATATATATATATATATATATACATACATATACACGCACACGCACACACACACACACATATATATAATGGAATACTACTCAGCCATTAAAAAGAATGAAATAATGCCACTTGCAGAAACATGGATGGGCTTAGACATTATCATGCTAAGTGAAGTAAGTCAGAAAAAGACAAATATCATATGATATCCCTCATATATGGAATCTAAAATATGATCTAAATGAACTTATTTACAAAACAGAAAGAGACTCACAGACATAGAAAACAAACTTATGGTTACCAAAGGGGAATGGAGGTAGGGAGGAACAAATTAGGAGTTGGGATTAGCAGATACAAACGACTATATATAAAGTAGATAAACAAAACAAACTTTTTTTAAAACTTCATGAAGTGAACAATCTGCTTTCAGGGAACTGCAAAATGGGTCATAAGGCAGGAAGCTTTTATAGAATAAAGAATAAAGAACAAGGAACAGAAAATTGGAAAATATCTGCTTGGCTGGGGCTACATAGCCTTCTTTGGGGTGTGAAGGACCTGGGTTGGATTGACATTTAGGGACTGGCTGACTGGATATACTGTGTTTCTGTTCAAGTGGAGCATTTACAGGGAAATAAAAGTTATCTAAGTTTTGGTTTGCCCACGTAGCACAGTGGGGAGGAGCAGGAGCGGCTCTAACTATTGAGCCTAGGATTTATTTCAACAACAGTAACTGCAATTTTTGAAATTTTAATTGTGTACCAAGTACACTATTTGTAAAAAATATTTTACAACTTCATCCTGTTTTAACTGTAAGAGTAGCATCTGTGTGAATACAGTTTCTTATTCTACATGGACCATAGAACAACATAGTAAATAGTACTAAATCTATCAGTACACCAAATGCAGACTTAGCTTTAAGATATTGAGAAACACACATCTGAAAATAGTAAAATAAGGGCTATGCATTGTAACGTGGCTGGCTTAAAGGTAGCATAAACCTTGCAAATTTGACTCCTCCTGAGTAGTCTGCATCTGTCTTCATTAGAGTGAATGTATATCCCCAAACCTCTGAGTTCTTACATACAAAGGATAAAATTGATAGCTAATTAAATAGTAGCAGTGATTCATTTAAAAAATATTTTTCAGACATATATTCTGGCCATGAATTGTGCTGAGAATTTAAAATGCAATGATGATCTAGCCAGACATAAGCCCTGGGTACCTTGGATTTCATAATCTCATAGTGCACATGCATTTGAATGTCTAACATATTTTCTGTGAAGCACTCTAAAACTACCTGTACTGTATCTACTGGCCAGGCCAATGTCACTTTTTGATGGCACTTTTATCAGACTAAACTGCATGAAAGAAGCAGCCTTATAAATTGCTATACGGAAGCGATTTTCATGTTTTCACAGATCTTTGGGAACATCTCACGACGTCTCGTTATCTCTAGCATCACCACCAAATTCTCCAAACAAAATAAAACAGAATTAACAAACAATGAAACCTAGTAACACTAATTATCTATGCCAAGTGGCTTATTCAGAAGGCTGGGAAATACATGCTGTAATATAAAACAAAAAATATTTTTGTAACTTTTGGGTAATGCAACTCCAAAAAGCTTGGAATATCTACCTTAAGGTCTCTATCTTTATTTTCTTCTTCTACATAAACTTCCATGGACACGACACGTTATTTCCTATTCTATCATTCATCTGAGACTTCCTAGTAGAAAGCACAAATATGGCTGAGGCGTCAAGATAATTTCCTGCTTCAATTGGTTCAAGATTTCTCTTTCAGAATTAAATACTTTTTAAGAAGAGAGGGGAAAAAAAGGAAAAGTAATCACTAGCTTTTAAGTAAAATGTTTACTAATCCTGTAAGTATTTTGCTTGTGCTAATTGGTTATTGAACAATATTTTGCAAACTGTGTGCCTTCCAGTATTTTGCCTAAGAGCAAGGATTTGGCATCCATTTGATTAGAATTTTTGAGCTTTTAAATATTTCCATCACTACAAAGCCATGTTAAGAAAAATGTATCAGACGCCAAATCTTAATACATTGGTGACTGGCAATACTTGCCTTTGTGTCGTCACATTAATTTTTTTGGTGTTGCTTTAGCAAAAAGCTTTTTCTGGGATCTTTGAAATATAAATGTATAAACCTATAAAGTTATAAAATTAAAATTTTCTATTATAAAAAGAATTATAAAATTGGCAGAGATGTATTTTTTAAAAAATATATTATTAACAGTTGCAACTTGTCTTTGTAAATCAAAATTTTCTTGATAGTTTGCTACCAAAAAAATAAATAAATCAGATGCTGAGGCTGTTATTTACAACAACTAATTTCAAATCTATATATCATCAAATTAATTTTATCCATTATTAATTTTTAAATAAATGTAAATTTAATTCATATATTAGTTTATATTAATATAAGGCATTTTTTCTTCCATTTTATAAAAAGATTTTTATTTTTATTGGGAAGAGTAGTCCACTTAAAACCACAACCTATATTATATATGTGTGTGTTTGGCTTAGCTTTTATTTTCAGTGTTGGGTTATCTGAGGATCTTTATTTGTCAGAGTGGAATATTTAAGAACTATTTATAACTATTATTTAATGGTACTTATGAGGTTGTAATGAAGATATTATGTCCATTGAATTGATATTTAAATTCAACTGGAAAAATTATATTAGTACTTTTTTTCTGTATTTTCTCTGAAGAATATATATCCCAATGCCTGTCTATATTTGGACTTTATGCCAATCAAATGTTGATGGATACTCACTTCAGAAGGCTTGAGGAAAACCATGTTAAATTTGGATGACAAGAAATCCAAATCCTTTGTTATAAATCCAGAAGAAAAGTTTATTTGAAAATAAAATACAGTATTGAATGAATTCAATGTTAACAATCCTATCAAATGGGGGTAAACATATTGGCTCAAATCCCAGGCAGATAACATAATGAGTGAAGTGGTCCAGTACAAGTGTGAATGAGGGAATCAGGGCAATGCCTTGAGCCCATGTCCTTCCTAAAAAGACAACTGCTATTTAGCTTTGGCCAGTAATTACTACCTGTGAGTGTGGGACTAGAGTTACCAAATTATGTCATTTTTCAAAAAGACAGTGAAAAACATATTTTTAAAAAACATGGAAACTGGGCTTCCCTGGTGGCGCAGTGGTTGAGAGTCCGCCTGCCGATGCAGGGGACACGGGTTCGTGCCCCAGTCCGGGAAGATCCCACATGACGCGGAGCGGCTAGGCCCGTGAGCCATGGCCGCTGAGCCTGCGCGTCTGGAGCCTGTGCTCCACAACGGGAGAGGCCACAACAGTGACGGGCCCATGTACCGCGAAAAAAAAAAAAAAAGTTGGCCCCCAAAATAAAAACACAGTGCTGGCAAAATAAAACAAGGTAGTTAGTCTATAACCTCCCAACTATGTAAATCAAGCTCAATTATTTAATTTTCATTTTGTATGAATCACAGGGACATACATGAGTCTGCATTATGAAAGAATAATTCATTATTTAAACTATGTAAAGAATTCAGGCTCACACATAATATGTAAAGTCACTTAAGCATTTACATATTTTTTGAAAATATATATTTCAGTACATTTTATTCTTCTTCCTTTGACTACTAACAATATATTAAAAAGCTATAAGTAAATATTCCCTCCAAAAGTAATAGCTTTAAACTTAATTTAACTATTTAACTCCTTAGAAAAAGATTAAAGAAGACATTTCCTTGAGTCCTTAACCATATTTCATAGTGTTTTCAAATTAACCTTACAGAAAGTCAGAACTACAAGGATTCTTGAAAATTATTTAATAAAATCCTTTATGTTATGTATGAGTAAGGTCCAGAAAGGAGAAGTGCTTGTCCAATATCACAGAAATAGCTAACCACAGAACTGATAATCCAAATAGCATAAAGTTAAGAAGTAATATTTAATATTCTAAATTAATTTTATGAAAAGAATTACAAGATAGCATGTGAAAAAAAATATCATATGTAGTAAGCTAGAATACAAAATGTACAACTGGTATAGATACTGACATGAGTAAATTTTACTAGGAGGTCTAACTAAATAGCCTTACTGTTACTTTTAATGTACATTCATTAATATTTTTATGGTTGGTAAAGCAGTTTTCAAGCTGTTAACTTGAAGAGTGAAAGAATTCTGGACGGGTATCATTTGTGAGCATCTGGGGGATTTTCAAAGAGGCTTGTGCCAGTGGACAGAGCAGGTGTCCTGAGCCTTAATAGTAATTAAACTTACTATCTGTCATCCATCTCTGCTTTGCAAATAAGCTGAGAAATCAGAGATTTCTCATTGACAAAAAAATAGGAATTTAGTGGGCAGTTCAATAGAAAAAGGGTTTTAGAAAGTGTAAAAGATGAAAACTCTGCTTCTGTCAGAAGAGCTGACAGGATTCAGACAGGTTCCAGCAGGGAATGATGGCATTTTCTATCAGAACCACAGGGCTGCTTGAGAGACCAGGACTGGATACTAATGTAGCCAGTGTGAATTTGCTCCACATACTAAGTAGTATGCTTTATTTGTTCTAAAAACAAACTACACCATATTCCAAATCTCCACCATCTAGAGTGGTAAAAAATTATATTTGTTGTATTTAATAAATGGGGTTATTTTCTTCCCTAGAAATATCCAAAGACCTGGAAGAGGTATAGTTGGTACCTGTCCAGAAATGGAATGGTGGCAGGGAGGTGGTCGTTATGGCAGTTATTATCTCCTTATGCTCCATGATGCCTTTATTGCAGTTCATCTTCTGCTCTATGTAGGGCACTGATTCACTGACAGGCTCAATAATCCTCCCCTGGTGATGCCACTCACTGAGTGCAAGCTTGGCCTCAAAGACCTATAACACTGCCTTCTAGGCTGCAATGCTAAGTGGTTTGTTTTTCACATCACTCAGCCATTCCCCATTAATGTTAGCTGCATACAAGTGGACTTTGACATTTTACAATTCTGTCTCTCAGGTAGAATCACTTCCCCCTTCTCAATTCTCAGTACTGACATCGCTCTCCTTCTTCTGGATGAGCCACTCATGCCTCAGAAACTCTTGGGTGGGGTTTTTCCTCCAGATAATAGCTCAATAACTCCTAACACACAAATTCAGGTAAAGGAACTAAGTTTCACTTAAAGTAGAACTAACTTCATAGCCAGTCAGTAAAAATGATTCAGCAAAGGATAAGCCAAATAGGTGAAAGATAAAGACTTGTGATGATTGGGTCCGGGGTGGAGTGGAAGGTTGTATTAATGAAATAACCAATTGAAATCCTTGGGATTAGTTAGGGGATTATGGGTCCATGTCTTAGCTCACATGATTGGTTGAAGTTAAAAGTTCTAGCTTGGGACTGGAGTTGGGGATGAAGACCTGAAAATAAACCTGTAAATGAAATTGAGAAACGTATTACCTAGCTGTGGGAGTATTCCCAATCTATCTGCAGCTAACAATACCTGGATAAACATGCCACCCTGGCATATTTGAAGTAAGAAAAAGGGAAGCAAGCCTTGGTGTTCCATAAACATATGCTAACTAAACCAATTTATGGCTAAGTTTCCATAAAGTTTCAGTTGTTACTATACAGGGAATGGATTAAACTTGTATTTTTCTATGCTTCTTGTTTTTTTCTTTTCTTAGTTTCCAAATAAACTTTATTAGAAAAATTCCAATTCTTCCTCAGTTTAACAGGGAAAATGTTTTATTAGACCAACACCAAGGCATAAAGGAAATCTGAGTATTTATGAAGCTTAGCATGGTGGGGTTACCATTCATTTTGGCTTAGCATTATAAGAAGAGCTAGCGGAGCAGAGAAGTGAAAATGCATAATGAGAAAATTTGGAACAGTTAAAATATTTACCCTTTAGCACCACAGGTTTTTCTGTCATGGGGGTAGTAGGGCTTCTGGATAATGGAGGATGTAGAGAGTATATAAAATTATATATCATAATCCTAGTTAGTGTGTGAGTACCCAAGCATTTTGAAGGCTCTGTAACATACTATTGATAGGAATATTGATAACTATATTCAATCTAAAAGAGAATCTTATCATCTCCTTCCTTATGTTTGTCTTCCTTCTTTACCTCCTTCTCAGGTAACAATAAATAGACTTACCTAAATTTTAATTAAGAAATAGAGTAGGGCCTCCCTGGTGGCGCAGTGGTTGAGAGTCTGCCTGCCGATGCAGGGGACACAGGTTTGTGCCCTGGTCCGGGAAGATCCCACATGCCGCGGAGCGGCTGGGCCCATGAGCCATGGCCGCTGAGCCTGCGCGTCCGGAGCCTGTGCTCTGCAACGGGAGAGGCCACAACAGTGAGAGGCCCGCGTACCACAAAAAAAAAAAAAAAAAAAAAAAAAAAAAAAAAAAAAAAGAGAGAGTATTGTTGGGCTTCCCTGGTGGCGCAGTGGTTAAGAGTCCGCCTGCTGATGCAAGGCACGCAGGTTCGTGCCCCGGTCCAGGAAGATCCCACATACTGCAGAGCGGCTGGGCCTGTGAGCCATGGCTGCTGAGCCTGCACGTCCGGAGCCTGTGCTCCGCAACGGGAGAGGCCACAACAGTGAGAGGCCCGCGTACCGCAAAATAAAAAAATTAAAAAAAAAAAAAAAGAGTATTGTTAACATTTAGGTCATCGGGAAGTTATAACTATAACCCTCTGGCTTCTGATACCTTCCATGATACATGACAGGCATAGTTAACATTGTGCAGGGACACTGGATTTCCATACAAAAAAGAATGAAGTTGGAACCCTATCTCATACCATATACAAAATTAACTCAAAATGGATCAGTAGCCTAAATATAAGAGCTAAAACCATAAAACTCCTAGAAGAAAACAGGAGTAAATCTTAATGACTTTAAATTTGCAATGAATTCTTAGAAATGACACCAAAAGAAGAAACAAGAAAAAATAGATAATTTGGACTTCATCAAAATTTAAAACTTTTGTGTATCAAAGCACAGGATCAATAAAATGAAGACAAGTTACAAAATGGGAGAAAATATTTGCAAATCATGTATCTGATAAAGGACTAGTATCCAGATTATATAAAGAACATCTACTACTGAACACAAAAAGATAACCCAATCTAAAACTGGGCAAAGTAGTTGAATGTACATTTTTTCAAAGACGATTATAAAGGCTACGACCAGTGTAAAATGCATAATTTCTGAAAGGAACTGTGATATACTTTTTATTTTTATTATTTATTTATTTTTAAATAGGTAAGATGGAGTTATCATTAAGCAGAAATTTTTAAAAAAATTTATTTATCTATTTATTTTTGGCTGCATTGGGTCTTCGTTGCTGTGCGCGGGCTTTCTCTAGTTGCGGTGAGCGGGGGCCGCTCTTCGTTGCAGTGCGCAGGCTTCTCATAACGGTGGCTTCTCTTGTTGCAGAGCATGGGCTCCAGGTGCGCAGGCTTCAGTAGTTGTGGCTCGCGGGCCCTAGAACACAGGCTCAGCAGTTGTGGTGCATGGGCCTGGTTGCTCTGCGGCATGTGGGATCTTCCCGGACCAGGGCTCGAACCCGTGTCTCCTGCATTGGCAGGCGGATTCTTAACCACTGCGCCACCAGGGAAGCCCTATACTTTTTATTAAATACTATTTTTGACAGGAATTAAAAAGCTTACAGCAAGACCTGCAAATATCAAACTGTTTCCAGAAGCCACATTAAAGAACAAAGGTCAAGAATATTTGTAGAAACACAAAAATATCCAGCATACAATGTAAAATTAAAAATGCCTGACATATGGTAAAAATAACCAAACATGTAGAAAGGTGGGACAATATGATTCA
>NC_041224.1:110041591-110052260 GCF_002837175.3 Physeter macrocephalus | reverse complement strand
CACAGGCTCAGCAGTTGTGGTGCATGGGCCTGGTTGCTCTGCGGCATGTGGGATCTTCCCGGACCAGGGCTCGAACCCGTGTCTCCTGCATTGGCAGGCGGATTCTTAACCACTGCGCCACCAGGGAAGCCCTATACTTTTTATTAAATACTATTTTTGACAGGAATTAAAAAGCTTACAGCAAGACCTGCAAATATCAAACTGTTTCCAGAAGCCACATTAAAGAACAAAGGTCAAGAATATTTGTAGAAACACAAAAATATCCAGCATACAATGTAAAATTAAAAATGCCTGACATATGGTAAAAATAACCAAACATGTAGAAAGGTGGGACAATATGATTCATATTGACGAGAAAAAGCAAACAACCAAAACCGTATCAGAGGGACTTCCCTGGTGGTGCAGTGGTTAAGAATCCGCCTGCCAACACAGGAGACGTGGTTTTGAGCCCTGGTCCGGGAAGATCCCACATGCCACGGAGCAACTAAGCCTGTGCACCACAACTACTGAACCTGCGCTCTAGAGCCCGCGAGCCACAACTACTGAGTCTGCATGCCACATCTACTGAAGCCCGTGTGCCTAGAGCCTGTGCTCCGCAATAAGAGACACCACTGCAATGAGAAGCCTGCAGACCGCAACGAAAAGTAGCCCCCGTTCGCCGCAACTAGAGAAAGCCCGCACACAATAATGAAGACCCAACACAGCCAAAAATAAATTAATTAATTTTTTAAAAAAGTAAGTGGAGCTCAATTAAAAAAATATCAAAAATGACAAAGGATAGAATCAATAAAGATATTAAAACAATTATTGTAACTGTCTCCCATATATTCAAGAATCTACAGGATTTATTCAGCATACTAAGTGGATTCTTGGAAGATATAAAAAAGACCCAAAATTAACTTTCAGAGATGAAAACTTCAACATCAGAGACGGGAAGTCTCCTTAACTTTTACCTGATCTATATAAATGGAAAATTCTAAGTTTAGCGATCAGAAGTCTGATCTGAATCACCAAAATAGAGTCATGGCCCCTGAATCAAATTCTAGACCTGAATCAGTTTACAAATCCGAGAAGGGGATCTTGCTAAATTATGAAAATTTTATACTGTGTGACAATGAGCTCCTACTCATGGTATTCCCTGGTCTTATATCATCATTATGAAGCAGCTGGCTTAATAGGACTGTGGATTGCTATTTTGATGACTCAGTTATGGTGCCAGGTAGGTGGCAATTCCTTGTGAGATTGAGACAATGTCCTCTAGGATGTGTTCAATGCTTTAAATCAGCCTCTAACGTATGGTGCTATTTCTCCCATCACCAGGATTTATACATCCTTACAGTGTAAATCCAAGAGCTGGAAATGAGAGCCGCTCCTCTCACATTGCCTCTAGTCATCTTAGCTAGCAAAATGTTTCTCTCCCATTCTCATGACTTTAGGGTATGTTGGCCTAGAGGTCATAGTTTCAAAACAAGGAATGCATCCCCCAGGGGACACATTAAATATTCCATTGAATTGGAAGTGGCTGCCATCTGGCCACTGTGGGCTCTTCAAGCCTCTGAATCAACAGAAAAAGAAAGGAGTTATTATGTTGGCTGCAGTGATCAGTCCTGGCTATCAAGGAAAATAGGATGTTATTGCACAACGAGGGTAAAGTAGATTCTGTCTGAAATACAGGAGATCCCCTAGGGCAGCAGTCCCCAACCTTTTTGGCACCAGGGACCGGTTTCATGGAAGACAATTTTTCCACGGATAGGGCAGGGTTGGGGAATGGTTCAAGCGGTTCAGTGCCAGCGATGGGCAACGATGCGGAGTGGCAGATGAAGATTGCTCGCTCACCGCTCACCTCCTGCTGTGCGGCCCGGTTCCTAACAGGCCACAGACTGGTATGGTCCGCAGCCTAGAGGCTGGGGACCCCTGCCCTAGGGCATCTCTTTGTATTCCTATGTAGTTTGATTAAAGTCAATGGAAAACTATGACAACTCCATTCAGGTAGGATTTCTAATAGATCCTTTAGAAATTAAGGTTTGGGTCATCCCCCTTGGCAAAGAACCACAACCAGCTGAGGTGCTTGCTGAGGGCAAAGGGAATATGGAAAGAGCGGTGGAAGAAGGAAATGAAAGAAGGTAGTGGAAGAAATACCAGCTATGATAATGTGACCATTTGCAGAAAGGAAGACAATAATCATTATGAGTTTTCTTTATTATTTTCATGCGAATATTTGTATATGTATTAAATATTTTTGTTTTATTACCTCTGTCATCCTCTTATCATGTAACATGTGTTAATAACAATTAACTTTATATTTCAATATTTAACTTATAGTATATCACAGAAGACATGTGAACATCACCCGAAGATTTTGTATCCTCTCCTGGGGAAAGGGTTAGCATTTTTCAGTTTTACGTGGGATAGTTCATTCTATCATGTCATTAAGTTCATTATGTTAGTCAGAAGTATGATTTTATTATTGTCTTTATTTGGTGATTAAATATGGTTTAAGGAGATGTATATGGGTGCCAAGTTGACAAACAGTGGCCTGTGATGGCTGTGTGATATGACGACAGTCTAGTATGTTTCTAGTTAGAGTGGTCTACAAGGGATATTCTCTTGTGAGAGTTGGAGAGAAGAAGGGAGGCAGCAGACATTTTGTTGCATACATAAAACCTCTCCTAGTTATTCAATCAAACAATAGGTTCCACTGTGAAGAAATTTTGAGATGCAATTAAAGTTCCAATTTTGAGTTAATCAAAAGGGAGGTTATTCTGGGTGGACCTGAAAATCAGGTGGTAGTCATCAAAGCAACCATGCCTCTGAAAATCTGAGACTCCAAGCACAGCTGGGCCTGCAATTGTTCTCTCTTCCCTCTGTGTCCTTCCTTCCTGACTGCCCAGTTATGGCCTTCGGGCTTGCTTAACCAGAGTCAATTCCCTTATTATCACTATATCTAGACAGTACCTATATCTATATATGTGTGTGCATGTATACATACCCGTGTGTGTGTGTGTGTGTGTGTATAAATTTAAAAAGTATATATCCTAGTGGTCTGCTTCTCTGGTTGAAACCTGACTGATAAAGATTAAAAGAGATTTCAGAGACATGAACCAGTAACAGTATATTTATTTGGGTTGAGGTTTGAACAAAATGTTAAAAACTTTTTAAGACTATTGAGGAAATTTAAACACAGACCAGATATTGGACAATATTAAGAAGTTTGTGTCAATTATTTTCAATGTAATGATGATATTTTAGATATTTTTAAAAGCCTATAATATTTTCAGAATAAAAATGGTATGATAGAGTTTGCTTCAAATTATCCCAAGGGACAGGTTATAAATGAAACAATATTGGTCATGAGTTTATAGTTTTGAAGGTAGGCATATGGTACATGGGATTCATTATACTATCTTATCTCCTTTTGAATACATTTCAAATTTTCCATAATAAGAAGGTAAAATAAAAAAAAATTAAAAGCCCACAAATACTTAACCTTGAGAAGAAAAGGCTAAGGCAAATTTTGCATTTACTAATTTTTCTACCCCACTACAGACATTAGGTAGAACTGCAATATCCAGCCTCTTCTGTCTCCCTTTCTATCACACACACACACACAAACACACACACACACACTCACTCACATACCCTCTTTCTATACCATATGCACATAAACATCCATACATAAAATGTAGGTTTTAATAAGAAAGCTCTATATACTCTTAGTTATATGAAATGACACATGGATAAAAGAATTTAGAATTACGTGATGTCAATTAAACACTTCTGACCTACCACAGAAATGCTTACATAGTGAAACCAAAAGATTAAATAGCAAGGCAGAATCTAGGGATGAGTATGGTAATGTAATTTTTAAAAATATATAAGGATGCCAATTTTTTTGTACTTATGAACACAAACAACACTGTTATAAGACAAACAGAACTTTAAATTATTTGACCTATAACAAACAGTGGAAATAGCAAATAGAAAGAAGGCTTTCCAGAAACATTAAAAGCTTGTTTGGAAGTCAAGAAGGACTATGGCTTATTTGAGCAGCAAGAAGTAAACAGACAGGAAATCTGAACAATCCATAATGTAAGCAATTCCCTGATGCTACCTGTGGGTCCGGTGGTTTATCATTTGAAGTTGTATTTTATTCTATTTATGATGTCTCATTTATTATTTCTTCATTCACTTCATCTTGTTACATACAGTACCTTCTAATGAAGGAGTAATCCTATCAAAATGATAGATTCCATGTTAAAATGTGAAAAGATACATTAAAAAATTCTATTCTACTCCTTTCTACCTCTGTTCTTAATCTTTGGTCTTAGCTCTAGCTAATAAAAGTATAGATAGGGAATAAAATATCATGGAGGGTAGAGGATGTGAGAATGTGCTAATTTATTACACCACAATGTAATATATGATTGACCTATGATAAACATTTCTACTATTACACATGGGGAAGTTGCCATTTAAAGGAATTTGATGAATAAAAAAGACTTTATGGTTTATAACTGGCAGGGCTAAAACAAAAAGTCAAAGCTCTTGAGTATTATTAGGGTGACCATGTAATTTATTGTCCAAATTGGGAAAATTCTGAGGGTAACTGATAATTGCTCTGGGACACCTAGCACAAGCCAAGAACATCTTGGTCAAATGAAGACTCAGGATCACTCTAGGCATTATCAGAATAAAACATAATGTATGTGTAGTTGAAGATATTTTATGGAAGCAACAGATAAGTGATTTAAACTTAGTTGATAAAACATATGAGTACTACTCAACTATTGCTTCTTTAGTTTACTTTTATAGCTCTTTTTATTCTTATTCTTTTTTTTTTTGCTCTGTCTTAACAACTTTATCATTTACTTTTTTCACCCTAGCAATTTTTCACATCCAAATGGCTTAAAAGATGAAACTTCACAATTTGAATTGTCTCAAGAAAATATTTTCAACTATAGATTGTAGTGAATTATTATTTTTAAATGCAAAAAATATAGGGAATAAATGTATTAAATATATTCTTTACAGTATCAAAATTGTTTTCCTTGGTATATTATTTTGCATTGCACCTAAAGTACATCTTCAAAATGTGTATTCTTAACTGATTTTAAAATGCATCTTAAAGCACACAATACGTACTTTGATTTTGATAATTTTTTTTGTATGATTCTATGAATGGTAGCAAACATAATAATATACAAATTTGTTTTTGGAGACTTACAGAGCATTTTCCAATTCTATTTTATAGATGAGGAAACTGAAACTCAGAGCAGGTAAATGAGTTACTGTAGGTAACAAAGTTAGTAAGTTTAAGAGTCAGAACCAGATTATCAGTTCAAGATTCTTTTTGTTGTTTGTTTTTAACTTTTTATTTTAAAATAAATTTAGTCTTAAAGAAGAGCTGCAAAGATAGAAGTTCCCCAATACCTTACCCCAGGTTCCCCTAAGGTTAACCTTTTACATATCCATGTTCCAGTTATCACAAGGCTCTTTTTATCACACTGTGGAAAGTGTTATTTATTGTCTAAACATGCATTTCATAATATACCCAATGATAAAGAAATTAGGATTTTTTATAATATTAACATATCTCATTATCTATTAGGATGACACATTTGCAACTGGAATATTGAGGTTTGGGGACTTTTTGGAATAATGCTAATAACACATTTATGTCTCTATATAAATTAATGTGAGCTTTCCTAGACTGTTTCATAAACATATCCACGACAGTGAATTTATATTATTAGATACATAAACATAAAAGCTGTTTGAATTTTTGAGATGATAAGTTTCAATAAATCATTTTTTAAGAAGTGCAATCTTAGAAAAATATTTCTAATCAATGTCTATTTATAGAACTTGTTATAAGACCTGGGATATAGGATTAGGTGATATACTTTTTGGTATGTATTTGCTCCTATTTTCTTTGTGCTGCATTGAGTGAAAAAAGGATCAGAATAGGTATATTGATTCTCTCTGTCTAAAAAACTAAAAATGCGGTTTTTAAATACATAGAAAAAATTAGTTGGGCTGTTGACAATCTATGCTTGGTTATAATATTTGGTTGTGAAAACTATAAAACTCTTTATAGTACTTTAAGCTTTCCAAATTTTTTCATATTTATTTGATCTTTCCCAACAGTACTTTGCAGTAATAGGCTTCTCATTTTCCTTTTTCCTAATTTCATTTTGATACTAGTAGCAAACTGTTACTGCCCTACCCATGTCTCCTTGTCTACCATTTCAGAGCACACTGGCCTGATTTTCCATATTGGTGGGGGATATTCCACAGCATTTCCAGCCTCTGTAAGGGCAGAACAGCCTCCAGACTCCATAGAAAGTCCTCAGAAAAAGATACAGCTCTAGCAGTTGGAAGATTGGCCAGCATGCATTGAATAGACTTCGACCAAAGACAAAAGGGAGGTGGTGTATATTTATACCTGTTTTCTCACGCTTTGGGTGGGATAATTCTAAGGCTACTATTTTAAATGGTTTTCCAGGAAATCCCAGTGAGATTAAGCTCTGTTTGCTCACAGTGATAATTTGCCTGGGAATTCACACCCTTCATTGCCTCCCTTCCATTCCCTGTCTCACTTACCCAAGATGCTACTGTGTTTCCTGAAATCACTTCCAAAATAAACTACTTGCACTTGAATCCTTAACTCAGGATCTGCTTCTAATAGAACATAAACTCAGAAAATATATTCCCAAAGCACAGGCTGCAGAGAAATACTCAGTATTTATGTTGTTTAGTAACAGAACTGATTTTAGGACAGGTAGGAGCATAGAAAATAGGTTTGGGGATATTTGTGGATATCAACTATCTGTGCTTTCTCTAGAAAGCCAATCATTATTACTGAAAATATATTATCTTTTGTTACTCAGACTAAAATTTAGGAAGGAAAAGAATACCTAATGAAAGTCAATAAAGACTGGGGATTTTGTTCTTCAGATTAATATCATTTTCTATCATAGTTGCTTATGTTCATAAGTCATCAACTAATTGGCAAGGAAAAGCACACAAATTCTATTGTGTCAAGTTGTTAAAATATTATTAAATTTGCAGTGCCAATTGCTTGGTTAATTAAAAAATAAACGATTTCTTTTCAAAGAATTAAAAGGTCAAGTGTTTCTATTATATTTTTTGAAAAGTTCATTCAGTTTATTTGTAGCGTAAGGTGTATATCATGCTGTAATAATAATATAGCATGCTGTATAGCAGCTTATTATTAATGAACTGGGAGCTGCTTTACCTCTTTTTTTTCTTCAGTTTTATTAGCTGGTACAAATGCAGAAGACAACAGGTAAAATGTTTATCTGTTTAATCAGAATGGTAGAGGTATATGCAGTGAGAAATGGAGAAGTATAATTTTTTTCAAAAGACAATGAAATATACTAGGGAATAGAGCCTTAATTGGAATGTTTTCTCTGATAATCTTCATTGACCAAATCAGCTCAGAGCTGACTGACCCATAGATGTTTGACCAGGTCAGAGGCTTAGGATAGTCTCTGTAATTGCTGGCATATCATAGCTTGGTTACTACTAGGTATACTATCCATATTAAAAATCTTATCTTCTGCTTCTGGGTGCCATGTAGTGGTGAATAGTATTTAAATATTAAGTCTAAAGAAGGAATAAGAGAAGGGTAAAATAAATACCGTAAGAATACAGTGCCATGACTATTTCAGTAAGCTTAGGTGTATAAGGCAATTTAATTTAGAAGGCTCATTTTGAATCTAACTTACACATGGCAATGACAAATATTTTCTAAACTATTTTAGAAATAGTTTACTTATTTTTAGAAATTTGTGAACCTCAGGTTTTCCAGTTCTAAAACTTAGTCTTACCCCAATTTAAAACTACATTCTATTGAGTACTTTGCCCAGACTTTAATGTAATATAGCTTTGAACTATCTTTGTCTTTGAATTATTTTTGTCCCTTGTCTTTTACTGTTTCAAAACAATCTAGTTGCAAATCCCAGCCCTGTTCTAATTTTTCATTTATGAAAAATATGTCCTTACATATTTTTCACAGACTACTTTGTACAAGGTCTGGCATCAGCCTTTTCTCTATCTTGACTACCACAGACTTATTCCAAACCTCGTTTTTTTCTCATCACAGCTTCCCCTTTTTAAAAAAGAAAATCCAATTCCGTGTAAAAATCCTCTTTATATTTGGTCATGAAGGCTACATTGTGGTTTCCTATTACATCATACATCAGATCAAAATTCTGAACTTCAGTTCACAGACCTTTACCAATATGTACTAACTTACCTGCTTTCCCTTTCTTTCAGCTCTCAGCTTATCTTCTTCCCTGACTTGAGGCAAATGTGTTTTTCATATTCCAGATGAATTTTTATTCCCAAATAAACGTTATTCTCTTCCTCATTCAGCAGAGTGTCATCTATCTTTCATTACTTAAAAGCACCAGAAATCCCAATGCCTCCTAGATGCTCCTTCCAATAAAGCACACTAAGAGTAGAGTTAGTATTCTTTTCCATTCCCTTCTCTATCTACCAGGAATTAAATTTTATCCTATTATTCTGAGGTTACTGCCTCAGCTATGCAAGTATTCTTGGTTAGAATACTACAGAATTCCAGTGAAGTTCTTTCTATGCTAGCTTAATACTAAAGCCATTTTCATGTTGAAGTGCTGTTGTAGAAATGTATAGGCAAGGAGCATCTTTGTTCTAGAAATCTAGTGAATGTGTTCATACGTTTTTACATCTTACAATACATCGCCATGACATTATCTCATTTGACTCAAGAATTTCGGGAGGTAGAGTTGAGGTCCCTTTTTTAAGTGGGAGGGAACCTGAGGCTCCAGTGTACTGCAGTATTCAAGAGGACAGACTTTGTAATCAGGACGACCTCAGTTTGAATTATTACGACAGTGTTTACACCAGTGTGACTTCGGGAAAATTATTAATATCTCTAAACCCAAACTGCCTCATAAAGTGGGGACAGTAATAACTACATGATATACAGCATGTAAAAAGCACATGTGAAGCCACATGTGAAGCGGATTGCACACGATAAGCACTTAATACATATATCAACACGTTAAGGGATTGCCCGAGACATACTTTTAGAATATGCCCGCAAGGACTTGAAACCAAGATTTTGGATTCCAAAGCCCATGCTTTTCCACTATCACTGCCTCCTAGCACACTGATTTAATTAAACTACTAACTTGATGGATGACCTTGAGCAAAATACTTTACTGAGTCAGTTTACTCATCTGTGAACGGAGTCTTTTCAGACTTTCAGCATCATCTACTCCAAATACATATTTTTTTTCCTGTAGTGTTCTAGGTTGTGGTTCAGGTTCGTTATATATCCAAGATCTGTATAATCATAAGCTGTGCACATTGCACTGAATTTTACTCGTATATTCATAGTTCGTTCAGTATTTAGTTTTGTATACACACTCAGCTGTTGCCTGTCTTTAGTCCGCTTCTCGGCGCCTCGTGAAGGGGATACCCATACCTAGCTTTATTTATTTATATGCTGGCTTGTTTCCGAAAGGATTTAAGGCAGTGAGTGACACTTTAAGTTCCCTAGCGAAGTCACACAGTGCGAGTAATACTCTTTTGATGAAATCTCCCGTAGAACCGCCCTTGGGTGAGATGCTAACTAATGTCTTTTACCTAACTCTTAAAAATAAAAACTGATGTACGCAGCTAGAAGTCCTGGAAGCATACAGTTAAGGTTTTTCTCCTCAGCCTTTGACGCTGTCCCACCCTTTGTCAACGGTCACTCGAATGCCCTTCGCAGACTTCCCCAAATTGTTGCCGCTCCAGTCCCGGCTGGAGCGAGATCCCACCCCGCCCCTTCACTCCCTCTCATACCCAAGTTTCCCGATTGGGAAGGGGCCTGAAGAGCCTTTCTCACGTTTCCATATTATTGGCTGGCACGGCTGTCAGTAATATCTACTTCCCGCCTTCCAGCCTAGCGGGTTTCTTGGACCCCTCGGTTTCTGCGACTAGCCGCTTACGTTTGCCTGAGCCGTGTTGCCGGGGACCCGTGACCTTTCACCCCCTCCCTTCCCACAGGAGCGCCCCGGCCCCCGTCCCCGCCCCCGCCGCCGGCGCGCGCCCCCGCGCACGCTCTCAGCCCGCGCGCGCTCACTCCCGCGCAGACACGCTCACTCTCGCCCCCCGCATTGGCCCCCCCGCCCCCGCCCCCGCAGGCTGAGACTTCGGCGTCGGGAGGCGGCGGTGGCGGCGGCGCTGCTGAGAGGCAGGGACCCGAGCTCGAAGTGTGTGGGAGTCTGCGAACTCAACCCTCCACTACCCTCCCCTCGCAGCCATCCCCCCCCTCCCCGCCAGCCTCCCCCCCCCCGCCCTCCACAAGCGGGAGAAATAATGAGCGAGACCGGGCGGCAGCAGCAGCAGCAGCAGCGCCGAGCAGCCCAGGCAACGGCAGAACCGCTCCGGCGGCGGCGGCGGCAGCACCAGCAGCGGGAGCGAGCGCAGCGCTAGCGCGGCGCGGGGACCGCCGCGCTCCTTCCCGGCTCCTGCCCTCCTCCGCCGCTCGCTCTTCTCTCCGCGTCCACCTCTTTCCCCTCCTCCTGCTCATTCACTCTTTCCCTCACTCTCCCCTCCTCCTCGGCTTCTCCCTGCCCCCCGCCAGCCCTCGCGCTCCCCCACTCCCTCTGCG
>NC_041224.1:109986889-110040866 GCF_002837175.3 Physeter macrocephalus | reverse complement strand
GCGCCCCGCCAGCCCTCGCGCTCTCCCACTCCCTCTGCGCGTCCTCCCCGCTCCCCTCCTCCCGCTCATTCACTCGCCCCTCTCCCTTCTCCACTCTCTCCCCCTCTCTCCTTTCTTCTCCTTCTTTCACCCTCCGTCTCTCACACCCCCTCCATTCCCCTGTCTCCTTTCTGACACTGCACTGCAGCTGCTCCTCAGCCCTGCCCCCTCCCCAGTGAGAACAAACCAGCAACATTGCTTTTTTTTCCTAAAGAGATTTCTATTGATCCGATTAAAGAAAACAAAAACAAAACAACCTTAAGAAACCCCAAAAGCAAAAAAAAAAAAAAGCAAAAAAAAAAAGAAAGAAAGAAAAGAAAAAGCCAAAACAAAAGGGAGAACCTTCTCCCCGTAGAAGCGGCAGGAACTGCAAACATGATGGCGGCAGCTCCCATCCAGCAGAACGGGACCCACACTGGGGTTCCCATAGACCTGGACCCGCCGGACTCGCGGAAAAGGCCGCTGGAAGCCCCCCCTGAAGCCGGCAGCACCAAGAGGACCAATACGGGCGGTGGGTATCGCTTCCACCTCCCCGCTGGCCCCATCCCCCGCCGCCCGCCCCTGCCTCCCTCCCTCCCGCCGCCCTCCCTCCCTCCCTCCCGCGGCCCGGACACCTCCAGCCCGAACCCGGCGGCTCCCGCGCCCTGTCTCGCGCCCCCTCCCCTGCACCTGCCCCGCATCTCGCCGGCCCCGACACATTTCCATTTCTATGTTTATCATTCATCAAAATGGCGACCGGTTTTTCGGAATAGACCTATCTTTCCATTTAATCGGTCGAAAGGCTGACCATTTAAATATCCTAGACCTGGGCAAGGGGGTCCGTTAAGGAGGAGGAGGATGACCCCGAGTGAGGTGATGGCCGCCCGAAGATGCGCGCTGCATTTAACAGTCTGATTAAATAAATAAATAAATAAATGGCACTTGGGTAGCGGAGAGCAAATGATTGGGGCACCGGAGAGTTTTGCTCTCTTCATCCCCTAGGTTTCGGCCACAAGTAGTATGCAAAATCTGGAAGAGTGCATACTCTTACCGCACTTACATTGTCGGTGCAAATATTTCACTGATTTGTGTTCAGGGGTGTGCATACGAGGGTGGGGGTGTCTGGTACTCTGACTTGTTAGTTAACATCCTGCGCTTCTTGGGAAGATGAGTTTTAACGGGACCGGTATCGCTTCTTCATTTGCACTGGAGTCATCTTAACAATGCACCCAATGCATCGAGGCAGAGGTGAATTTATCTACAGCACGTACATTAGAGACGGATGGGGGTCTTGCGAATGGCACACCCGAAAAATTTGGAACGTTCATTCACATAAGGAAGCTGGATTTACCGGGGTGTTTCCTATTTAAGACATGATCAGTTTGACGGAAATTAAAGTTTATGGAGTTGGCTTTATTTTCTAAAACATTTCAATCTTTCTTGGTTCATCTACCCCCTTCGTTTTAATAATTGTGATTCTTTTGGAGAAGGAACATTATCTAGTCACTTTTAAGTGTATTTGCTGTAAATGACTCCTAAGCTTTTTAGTATTGGCAAAATTCTTCTTAAGGTCCTTTAATTAATGAGCTTAAACGAGATCATAGTAGACTAAGGAGTGCTAAAGAAATACTCCAGGATTAGTTAGATTTGCCAGTCCACATCACTTTGAGTTATTTCCTGGCAGTTATTGAAGGCTTGGAATACACCCTTCAGTTTGGGTGGGTTATTTGGTAGGAGAATGGTTGTTTTGCATACTTTAGGTAGGATATAGGCAATGGCTAATTGTAGTCTTTTTGTGTTTGCTCATGTTAAACAAATATAGCTCATCACTATTTACTGTCCTTTTATTTATTTATTTTGCAATATGTTAAGGTTTGTTATGGTATAAATCTCTGAAGTTTTGTTAAAGGGGTCAGTTCATTTTGTTTTACCGTAGTAACTACAGATAGAATTGGAAGACTTCCATGTTTGGAATAACAACTGGAATTTAGTCATCAGTTTCTACAGTGCTGCAAAATAATAGAACATGTTTAGATTTTAATTCCAAGTTTGAAAGTATAAATTCTACAGAATGGGAAACATTTCGTACATATTTATTTTTCAGTGTAATTGGCTTATTTTCGTTCTTTAAAAAAAAAAAATTTAACCCTATATTTCCTGCAGCTGTATGCCCAATGTTTTAATTGATCTTTTTCTCTCTTGAGGGTGGAGGGAGGATACAAAGTTTAAAATTATTGTGTTAACAAAGTATATTTCCTTGCATTTTTCAGAAGACGGCCAGTATTTTCTAAAGGTTCTCATACCTAGTTATGCTGCTGGATCTATAATTGGGAAGGGAGGACAGACAATTGTTCAGTTGCAAAAAGAAACTGGAGCCACCATCAAGCTGTCTAAGTCCAAAGATTTTTACCCAGGTAGGTGCAATGGTGAAGAGAATGTTTGATAAATCTCCAAGGAAATAAAAGATCTACCTGTGTTGTGTGCTGTATTGAAAGAATTCTTAATAGTGTAGACTATTTATTTATTTGATGTATTAGAGTATTTGTGGAAAAATTTTAAGAGTATTTTCACTCTTGGTTATGTTTTGTTTCTATAATTGATATTCTGTCTATGATGTAGACCAATTTTGAGATGAATCTTCTGGGTATTTCTAAATACTTCTTTCTAATTAGGGAAAAAAACTCTAAAATTTAAAGATAGAAACCTAGACAGCTGGCATCAGGAAATAGGGTTCTTCTGAAGTTTTCAGAAATAATTGTAATGACCATTAGTCTAGAGTGAATTCAGAAGAGGGGGTAGAAAGGCTTCTTAAAGAATGGACCATTTACTTTCTAAATCCATTATGTACCTCTTTCTGCTTCATTGCTTTGTTTGTTGGCCCTGGAGTGAAGAGGACAAGTGCTGCCTCTTCAGATTTTTAAAATATTGTGTTTTTAATATAACTGTGACAAGGAAATATATTATTATGTAAGAAGTGAAATAATGCTTCAAAATTTGTGTTACTTCAGAGCTGTATTAAGAGCTGTATTTGATCAAAATATGTTAACAGTTTGTGTGGTACTGTAGGTACTGTAACCCAGTGGAATATGGCAAGTTTCCTAGGTGGTATTTTTTTTTGTACTTTTCAGTGTGTTTTTAAAATTTAAACTGTTTATAGTTCTGTGCATTTATCTTTATCTTTTAAAAATCATTTTGCTACTTAATATATGGATTTTAAGTTTAATTGGAAAATCTCCATAATTGAATAGTGTATCTCCTAGATAAAACATTAATTGATTTGCTTTTACCTACATGTAGCTTCTGCCATTTTTTTTTGGTTATTTCATATTTATGGCCATAAAAAATATTTATTCAGTGCTGAGGGGACCGACACTACTTATTTTTTTTTCTTGGTAGGAAAGAAAAGCTGATTTGCTTTCAGTGATCTAATTCAGTAAGAGTTCTTTAGGACAGCAAAGACATCTGGTATGAATGTAAGCAAAACATTTGGAGGATTTCTTTTTCATAGCCAATCGCTTGGTGGTAGAAAGTGGACCACTGTACTGCATAAGAAGGTTTTAGAATGGTTGGAACTGTCATTTAGTTATGTAAATTAAATGTAGTATGTTTGGTAAACATTACATTTATTAAACTAAGGTGTAATCTATTAGATATGTCCTACGAAAGTTTGTTTTCTGTGAGTGTAGTTTTGTAGATGGCTTTCCTTGTCTCTGAAACTTTCCTTATGCATTAAGAAAGTTTGCTGACATATTCACATTCTTATACTTAAAAGGTATGTTATGATGAAAAAAATCAATGTGGAATTGTGAAAATCCTTAGTGCAAATAAAAGCATTCAAAAGAGCTTGATTGCAGAATTAATAATGTTATAGTTCTAGGAAAAGAGCTGCAATGGTAAATTAAATTCACTGTCAATAGATGAAAATGAAGTAGCTTTTCTTGCATTATACATGAGGGTATCAGATGTGCAGGGATGTTACAGAAAATTGGTGTTTATGAAGGATATTCCAAATAGTAAATTAAATGCCTTTTCATTTGAATATAGTGTATTTTCAGTGGGTTGGAAAGGGTGCAACTAGAATTAGATCTTTTGTTTTTAGTCCACAGTTGTGTATTTTTTTCTTATTACATTGAAATTGCTTATTTTATTTATAGTTCTGAGGCATGTTATTCATATAGAGCAAGAATATCCATTGGAAAAAATGGAAAACTGGAATGCGTTGAATAAAATTTTGTGTGTGTAGTGACGTAACCTGATCAAATGTGAGTTGAAATGTCTGGATAAAAGAAGGCTTATACTCTGCCTGTAACAGGTGGAAACCAGTCACAAACTATGGAATCAATTGTAAGGATAAAATAAAGCCCTGTAATTTATAAGAAGCTTTAATAATTCTGAACACTTTGTATGTAAATACGATTTTAGCTAGGTTATTACCTGTTCAGACAGATACATCTGTCTTCTTACAGACTTTAATAGTCTTTCTGTTCATACTTGACCATAAGCCTGTGGAATTATCTGAGGTCCTGGTATTCTTCAACATAGCAGCCTCTGAGCTACTTTCAACTTCTCTTACTCAGATATATTTAAGGGATACTTACCTTGCTCATCTCAAATGAACTAAATTATAACTAAATTATAAAGCTGTGATTTATACTGCCTAGTTATATAAGGACTTTCTTGTAGGATTATGCAGTAATTAAAGCCCTTTTTTGTGTGTTTCATATATGTACTTATGACTCATATTCCATTACAATGAATATGCCCGATGTTTATTTCATGAAGCATTTTTCTGTTTCTTATTTGTAAGACAGAATATTTGGGGATAAGTGCACTTCAGTTGTATAACTTAATGGATTTCCTCAAATACCTAAGTTTTAAAACAATGCAATTGTGTTCAGAAGGTTCACTTAAAATACTGGTGTATTTGAGAAAAACTTTCTTCAGGGTATATATTACAGAGTACAGACATTGCTTAAGTAGTCTCTTAAGCAACCTTGCTTTTCTGAGTAATTTTTAATATTTATGGTTGAGATGAAGAAAACAGTTTTTGCACATTAATTGGTATGAATTTAGAATTTATAGAACTGTATATTACATTGTGTATTTTAGCATGTCATATAAAATAAAATAATTTGGGGAAATTGTATGATGAGGATTGTAAAGTGCATTTATCAATTACTGTAATCGGAAAAAAAAGATCAATAAGTAGATTCATTTTTTTGCTGTGCTGTGTAATTCATTTATCTATTACTAAAAATCTAAATCTTACAAAATACTAACTTATTACCTGTGGTTTATGAATATATCTTTTATTCTTACTTGATTAAAGCAACCTAACTTGATTTATTTATATATCTTTTTTACAATTAGGTTACCCAAAGTTAATGCCTTTTAATTAAAAAACAGCTTTCTCATTTTGGGAAATACATTACTGTATGCATTTTCAGGATGGCAATAGGATAGTATTCTTTTATTCCTTTATTTGGCATCTGAAGATGTGTTTGGTTTTGTTAATAGATTGATTTTATCTGTTAAAATCATTTAATGAATGGTTCAGGTAGATAATTGGGAAAATTTATTGAATACATTCTTCATTGGGAATAGTAAAGGATATATAAAAAATATTTTCGTTTATGCCTTAGATTTTAGAACACTTCATAGTGTACTTATTTTATTCCATTATATGACACTGGAGATATTCATTATATCAAACAGGAATTCTCTATAATCTTAGCATATATTTGTGTGTGTTTTAAACTGTTTTCATACTTGTGGCTATAAAACTGGATCACATTTATTATAAATTATTTCCTTTTTTGGTCCTTAAATTAAAATTTGAGCGCATTATTCCTAGATTTATTGTATCTTAATTTATCACTGTCCAACTTGGGTGATGCTTTTTTAAAAAACCACAAACTATTTATATGTGAAATCTTTAAAAATCATGAAAAAGCAGAATGTAAGTGAAATTTTCTTTTAGTGAAGGAAATACGCCACACTGCCTTAATTTTGACATGGGGAAAATTCAGTGGCCAATTTAACCATTAGGGTTGGGATTGTATAAGAATGATAATTCTTTTGGAAATAAGAGGAGTTTATGAAGTTTGAAATAGATCACTTTTGTTTACATTGTTGAACGAAGAGTATTATTGTATTGGTAGTACAATGTGAATACTTCTGTTATAGCTTCTGAAAGTTGCAGTCTATACTCTTTTCTTTGATCTAAGGTGCTTTGCATCTTAGAAATTTACTGGCATATATTTTAAGGCAAAATTAGCAGGTAAATATAATTGTAACAGTAGAAAGTAGAAAATAAAGTATAATTCCAATATTGTTGAATTTAATAGGGTAGCTGTCATTACATTGTGCTATACCTTTGGTTTTAGTATTGTCAAAGAGTTGCTGACACGTAATGTGTTTTTCTTTAAATATTAAAGTTGTAATGGTTATGTTTGTCATACTGCCTATGGTTGTGGGTTATTTTATGTTTTGTCTGTCTCTATCCTCAGTTGTGGGAGGAGCCATAAGCTTTCACTTATACATTAATATCTGTCTGAAAATTTGCTGCATTTTTAATACTTTATTTCTCATTTTAAGCAATAGAAAATCTCAACACATGAAGGAATGTTAATGGCATAGCACAATCTATATTAAAATTGTACTTTCTGAAAGTTATAATTTTTATACTTAACCCATGAAAACAAATGTTTTGTGGTGTGAAATTTTTTAGAAAGATTGAATTAGCATTAAAAATCTTAGCTATTCATTTTATTTGATTCTTTTTAAAATTTCATCTGGATGTTATATCTTCTATTATCGATTTAGTAAGTTATAGCTTTACAATGTCCGTGTTTTCATGAATTATATAGCACAATGTCACTTTGAAATTTGCTATTTGAAGACTTCTAGGTTTTGGAAAAATAGCTCATTTAAAATTTGTGACATTGTAAGGTAATATAGTACGTCTAACAATGTTGTCTTGCAAATATCACCCCCAAAGGATTTCAGGAATAGTTTAAAAATAGTGAGCACAGTTGGTGAAATAGTTCAATATTTATGTATTGGAGGTGTTTCGTACAATATACAAAGAGGAAAAACGATCTGTGTCTTGGGAACTCTAAGGAGTATGTGGTATCACTAAAAACCGAGCAAGAAACCACCAGTTAGAAACATGTCTTTGTATAGTTTGGTTCTTTTGTTTTATTTTGCTCTGGCTTAAGAAAATTAATTTTTGCTCTTAAATATTACAAATAACATTTGCTGAACACAGTTATGCCACTTGTTAACTAAAATTCAGCACCTAGTAATTTTTTTTTTTTTTTTTACTTAGAGTTTAGTCTCAGTTGTTTCCAGTTTAGTGGAGCTGTGTTTTAAAGGATAACTTTTATGAGCAAGTGCAGCTTTTCAGAATAAAATTGGGGGGATGAGGGTGGGAGATTTGTACTTGATTGCCATCTCATTTCCATCTTTGGATGAAGCTCTAGCATAAAGTTAAACAACATCTGCAGAGATCTGACTGACAAACATCTCTCTGGGACTCATCATTGCAGCCTGCAGCAGGTGCATTCAGCTTTGCAGTCTTTTCCAGAAAGAGGTTAGTTTGTTCTAACATTTATCGGTAGACCAGTGGAAGCAAGTGACTAGAGAGAAGAGGTTGGTTGTCACTTGTCCAGTGCTGGAATACTACAGGTAATTGGACTGGACTGGTGGGAACTGTAGCAGTATGTGTCTCACATTGCATTGCAGCTGCTATGGAGCTTAATTAACCTGACCCTCAGAGACTGAAGTGTCACGGTATAAAATGTAACATGCAAGAAATGAAGCAGTGCTTTTCAATACTTCCTGATGCTTGGGTTGGTAAAATTTCTATTTTCTGCATCCTATTCTTTAAAGATATGGCATCACATTTTCCATTTTTTATATGGAAATATTTGAAACTAAAATGATTTCCATGAATCTGATAGAATCTACATGAAAAGGAGATAGGGGCTTTAGGTATAGAAATAAAGAGAAAATAACCTTAAGTGGGAAGTATTTAAAGTTCGCTATTCCACACGTATATTTTCAGATCATGAGTGAGTGGAAATAAGTGGAAGTACATTGTAGTTATTTTTTTATTATCTTAGATTAACATTTATTTATTTGTTTTTTTAAGAGAAAGAACCTGTGTAAAATTAAGTTGTATCTTTTTAGCATGTTAGGGACTTTGACAGGCAAACTTTGCTGAGTGTTTTGACGTGTTCCAACACACAAGACAGGCATAGTATGTTAAAAATGTTTTTAGGATGCTTCAGCTTAATATATGAGTGCTGTTGAAGTGATTCTTTACCACAGTTTATTATAAGTAAATTAAAATTTGATTAAATAAAAACTCTAAAAAAGTCAATCATTCATTTGTTTTAAATTTCTTCATTTATTTGAAATACTGACAGTATGCTTCCATGACACATATAGAAGTTTCTTGTGTGTTCTAATAGTATTCCCAATTAATGTAGATGTCTCATCACAGTCCTGTTTATCAGTTGGCCTTTGAACGGAAAAAATGTCTTTAAATTAAATCTGGCAAAGTGCTATACTATTTTAAAATAATTCAGAATTTTAAAATATCATTTAGAGTCTTTGTGAAGCAGTTTTATTATTTTGACTTTTTTATTAGTTTTACTAAGTTGAATTTTTTGGTATCCATTGACTATAACTTGTCAATTACCCAAGAGTAATTAAGTTTTGGAGTTTGCAGATTTTTTGTAATCTGTATACTTTTATTGAAGGAATTTTTACCAGAGTGGCCAATAACTATTTGATTCTGAAGTTACTGTTTGTAAGAAAAAGCTTCTAAAATTTATCTTAATTAGATTATGAATAATAGGTAATTTATTGGTAATTATAGTAATTGTGGAAAATAAGATTAAAATAATTATCTCTAGAAGTGGAGAGAATCATTCCTCCACTTTTAAACATATTTCATTTTTCAATCAAGATTTTTCATTTTTGACATTGTGGAATGTTGTTTTCTTATTCTCATTAATATAAAAATATTCTTTAAAATTACACATTTAAGAAGTTTTGATAAAGAAGATATTGAATAAGAATAAACATTTTAAACTAGAAAATAGAAAATAAAGATTACTACGTAACTGACAAACTTTTTGAGATATTTTCAACATTTGCTAAGTTTCAAACCACTATATGGATATCCTTTTCCATGACAAACTTGATCATGAAAACACATAATATCTGCACTCCATCATTGATCTTTTGCTGCTTCCTGCAGGGCCTGTCATAGCATCGTTGACAGGACCAGATGAAAAAGAAATCAATATCTTGAGTTTTTTAACAGCAAAATGTTTCAGGTAAGATTATTTGGTGTGGAAAATAAAACATTTTTTACCATTTTTATACTCATTTAATAATTGATATTTAAAATGAATATTTTTCTTATTTTAAGACCTGTTTTATGTCTTACTGATGTTCAGTATATTTGTCATATCCAATGAATTTTATTCTGAACTCAGTAATTTTTAAGTTTTAGACTGTAGTGTTTCTTACTTTCCTTGTGAAACTTAGCATACTTTTTGAAGCTTTGAAGAATAACTTTTCTTTCTCTTTGAAAGATTTTGGAGAACAGTTACACGTTGAAGGCCCCATAATTTCATTGTAGGATAAATTTTCACACAATGAACTTATTAACTAAATAAGAGTTCAAATCCTGCATTTCCTCTAGGATAGATATAATAAATATTACTCTCAGGTTGATTGAATTTTTAGAAATCATTCTTATCTTGAAGAAAGTTGTCTTCATTTAAATTGTTAATAATTTGCTGCTCTGGTACTGAGATTGGGCGGTGACTTTATTTTAAGATTTAGTAGATAGAGGGAAGGACAGAAAATAAGGAAAGGGTTAGTGCATTTTATTAACACAATAGTAGAGAATTCAGTATGTGTTTTTGTTTTATGTTACTAAATATTTTTGAATAACTGCAGCTTTTTAATTTTGGTTATATTCATTC
Organism: Physeter macrocephalus; assembly: GCF_002837175.3. NCBI lineage: Eukaryota > Metazoa > Chordata > Mammalia > Artiodactyla > Physeteridae > Physeter > Physeter macrocephalus. The sequence continues at coordinate 110,030,841 of NC_041224.1, read as the reverse complement.
TTGAAATACTTGTTTTTGAAGGAGTTATTGTTGGAAGCATTTGAGCTTCTACTTGGAGATCTTTCATTCACATACATAGTTTTAATTATCCTTTGTATAATTCCTGTGTTTTTAATTTTCTAAGACTAATTATTTTTTTTAAGTCAGAAAAGTGCTTTTTTAAAAAAAATCTAGTTTCAGTCTTCACTCTGAAATCTGTCTGGAAGTTTTTCTCTTGTCAATATAAGTATTTATCAGCTGCTTCCTATGAGTCCAGGTGTCCTATGGTCATTATGACTTAGAATTATTACGAAGCATCTTTTCTTTGTAAAGTAATATGGGTATGTTTTACTTCACCCTAGAATGTTGTGCTTTGATTGTTATTGTATCCTTAAGTTTTGTTTAAAAATATTTTTTATATTGCATCTCTGATATCTGTCAATGACTTAGTGAGGACATTTAGGAGTATCGAAGAGGCTTTTTTTTTTTTTTTCGTTTAAAGGGATTGGAAGAATAATGGAATTGTGGAACTAGATGAAAGAAATGGCGCTTCGGTACGATCTCTTCCAGAATCTTCATTAAATAGTTGAGAAAACCAAGATACCAAGAGTGATATAGGCAAATAATTGTCCTGCAACTTTTAAATATGTTTTCTGAATTTGTGGTACAATTATAGTAGATACTTCATTCTCTTTTTGTTTTGCTTTACTCTTTTTTTTTTCCTCCTATTTTTGAATATGCCTCTCTGAGGAAATAAGTCTTCACTTCTCTCTCCTAGTTTTAAAATAAATATTCCTCCACCCACCCCCGCTTTTTTAAACTAAGTTGAAAGCACAGTAGTTATTTTACAATAATTTTTGTTGTTGTTGATTTGCTACACTGAAAGGCCAAAGACAGGTACTCTTTATCATTATCATATGTTAAAAAACAAAGATATGGTAGATTATATTGCCCGGAATATAACCTGGTCATTTCTGTATTTTCATAATTGTACTGTTTGAAAATGGCAGTATTCAGGGTTATTTGATTTCTACAGCTTTGTTACTTCATTTGCAAAGTTATATTTTTTTTCTTCTTTTTCTTCTTTTTTTCTTCCTTCCTTTGTTCCTTAGCTCAACTTTTTAATTTCTTCATGTTTGGTTAAACAGAGTATTGACATTGCTAAAAAAAATTATATAGACTTTCTAAGTCAGATTCTGTTTTTGGGGACATATGTATTTTCCATATTTTTATGACTTATAAAATTTCCTTAAGTATTGCATATTTGGCTAGGTATTCATAACAGTTGGTTTTAAAAGGACAGAGTATTATGATTAAGAAATAAGCATGAGCGTAATTGTAAGGCAATCTAAGTACAAATGAAGATATATAATAATTATTAATTTTAAAACATAATTATTTTCTCTTTTTTGTCTATCCATTTCATCAAATTGGTCCACTTCTCAGTTAATTAGAATTCTGATGCTCTTTGCATTGCATTATAGGCTTGAGGGCTACTTTCTAAGATAATTATAAAAGTCACTTAATGTGATTTTGAAGATATTTTTCCTTCACGGATTTAAATTAAAACAAAAAAATTTGTCATAGTCTTTACTTAGTACAGTTGAATAGTAGAATTAAGCTTCATTGATATGAAGGAATTTATGTCATCCTTCATGCCTGCTGTATGTTCAGCATATAGCCCAGTGCTTTAAACATCTCTGGCATTTGAAATATAAATGAATGAATGTGTGATTGAATGAATGACCAATCTGAGGCTTCATCTGTGATTGTGATGGATATAGAAGGCGATCTTCAGTTTTGTATTATATTTCTAGCTTACTTTAGTGGGGTGATAATACAATGAACGTAGAAGGCAATTCATCTTTAATTTTGTATTATATTTCTAGTTTACTTAGCGGTGTGTATGTGTGGGTATATGTGTGTGTGAAACATCTGTATTTCGGATAAGTAAACTAATGAGTTCAAAATTCAGACAAACAAGGAAACACCGTAGAAGTGTTAAGACAAATATGGGCCAGGTCTTATGAAAGAAGAGTAGAATTTTGTTTTCTATTTATCATGTTGTCCTGAAACTTTCAGAAAACTGAAAGCTAGTATTATGGAGAGTACTTAAAAGCTGTCTCTCAGATGAAGATCAATTTAAAAATACTCTGTCTTAAGAAACATGAGCTTAACTAATATTTATTTATTAATAAAGTAATAAAAAGTACCTATATTACAAGATTTGATAGCTATATCGCATTATAGTTTACTTATTGCCACATGGCTACCTGTGCAGTAAGGAACAATCTGCTGATGACTTTTCTTGAGATACCTTGAAAATCAAAGATTACTAACCACTAAATTGAGGTTACTTTATTAAAAATATGATTAGTAAATGTTTTGTTTTTAATATATTTTAATATCTCCTTCCCCACCTATAGTGGGGAAGTAAACATGTATAACTACATTAGGACTTTTAGAAGCTGGACTATTAAATTTTCTTATTCACTCAGGAGAAGAGTATACCAACTATGTAGTAGATTGGAATTTATATGCTTTGAGTTTGACTAACTCAAATACTTTATTTGAAATTAATAGGAAAGTTATTGAATTTGGTTTTCTTCAAAGTCTTTTAAATACTTTTTAAACACAATTTAGAGAAATGTATGAAATATTAGTGTTTATCTTTTATTAATACATTGTTTGATTTTTGCTGCAATAAACCAATGAAACTTCTAAGATTTAATAAATATATTTGGTTTCAGGCTTAGTCCCTTACATTTTTATAAATTCGATTTATTTTTTAAAAAGCTGATGGAGAAAAAAAAAAAGCTGATGGAGAATAACGGGTTAAAATAACTCTAAGTGTTGGGCTTCCCTGGTGGCGCAGTGGTTGGGAGTCCGCCTGCCAGTGCAGGGGACGGGGGTTCGTGCCCCGGTCCGGGAAGATCCCACATGCCGCGGAGCGGCTGGGCCCGTGAGCCATGGCCGCTGGGCCTGCGCGTCCGGAGCCTGTGCTCCGCAACGGGAGAGGCCACAACAGTGAGAGGCCCGCGTACCGGAAAAAAAAACAAAAAAAATAACTCTAAGTGTTTACTTGGCTGCTTCCCCTGCCCTCCTCTGCCACCATGGCCAGATTTTAACATTCTGATGGACATTTATGCGTTCCCTTTGGGGTTAGAACGAGATATACAGTTTTCTGAAGTTCTTACTCTCAAGCAAGGGAGCAATAAGAAACAATAAAGATAAATACCTGGTTATCATGAAATTTGATAATTGTATAATGATAGAATTATGTCTTGAAGTTGAAACTGCCTCTGTCAGTGGCAAGATCTTGAGAGAAGAGGGTATACTTCAAAAAAGACTTCAAGGAGGAGCTGACAGTTTTGAGGGTTGAATTTTAATTTGCTTGGTGGACAAGAGTGGAAGGTCATTTGAAGCAGAGACAATATATGTATCCGTGGAGTTATGAAAAATTCCTGGTATATTCAGGGGTCTAAAAGTAGTTTGGTATTACTGGGATACAAAGTAGATATTGCTGTGGGGAGAGAGTGGGAGTAGGGAGATACTATCAATACTTGTACAGATAAGAGAAAATGTATTAAAAATGTAAAAGAAAAGAGTTTGATAGAAAAATATTTAATTTGGAGAAATTCAATAGGAAGAAATATTTTAAAGAAAAAGTACATTTGTTATGTCTATAAGATGAATGACAGTGGTACTGTAATTAAAATATATGTATTTGTATAAATAGTGATACTTGTACTTTGGAGGAAGGATTGCCCTAGTTATCTAAAAGCAGAGTTAAATAGTAGATTGGGGAGTCTGGCTTTCTGCCTCGATTATATAAGTAGAATTAAAGAGAAGACTAATTTGTTTAGAAAGAAAGGAAAAAACTACTAGAGATAAAAGAAATGTTAAATATGAAAGCTATCTTTTTATTAAGCAACTACGTGCTGAGGGTAGAAGAAAAAAAGTGTGGAACCTAGTGAGTGAAAATGTCAGTGAGGAATGTGTGGAACCTAGTGAATGAAAATGTCAGTGAGGAATGTTTTGCCGTATTCAGGAAAGCTCTGGAGATAGAAATCCATTTTTGACATTTGTTCACTCTTATATAACCTGTTGTCTATGCAGGTGCATTTAAAGTTAATGACTCACATGGTTTCTTTTACTAGTTTGCCTTTGATTAATAGCTGTTTAGAATCATAGATCTGATAAAAATTTTCTCATTCCTTAAATTATGAATATGTAGGCCTAGTTTCTAGCTCTCTTGGTATATGAACATTTATTTTTAATTTGATGAAAATTAGTGATTTGCACAACGTATGCAATTTTAATGTGTGAATTTTAATTTTTTGGCAGTGTTCAAACACTTAAGTTTTGGTATGTGATAGAGACATTGGTGTGTGTTATGTCAATGAAAATGAAAGTTGAAACTTTCATTATTCATTGTTAGTGGATTCTCTGTTGTATAATTATTTTGTTTGGCATTTCAATTGATTATTGAGATTCAGCAGGATTCTCCATCATTGATAAATATTTATTTCATATAAAAATTAGTCTTAATTGATAATCTGTCAAATGCAGATGAGTTTAAAAAGTCACTGTGAAAAATATGGCACTGTTTTACATTTAGAAAATGAGATTAAAAATCTATCTAGCATTTATATTTATTTGTGAAATTATTGGCTAGTTGTGTAGAGAAACATTAAAAAATTGAACAGCTGAAGTGACATTAAGCACCAGATGGGAATTTGAAATAAAAATATTCATTGTGTAATCTTTATTTAAGTGCTATTCACAATTCAATGATATCAGTTGTATAACTCAAGGTTGACTTCAATATAAAAAGGAAGCATAACCAGAGTCTCATTGCCTTCAAATTGATGTGCATATCATGGCATGGTGACATGTTCTTTAAGGGATAAATAATATAGGTAAGGTGACTGCATACATTGCAGAACCAATACAATTCCTTCTGAGAAAATCTGTGAAGGAACTTTGGGTTTGTGAATTGTTTCAAAGTGACATTTATTTAAATTGAACATCTTTTACGAATTCTGCCTTTAAGATGATATTCTATTTTACATTTACACGTATATTCTCAACTGAAAATTTCCAGCCATGTCTTCTTTACAGTAATGTTTGACATTGTTTCTTCTGAAATATGTACCTACTCTGTTTAAGGAAAGGTATGTTCCTTTGAAAGCTTTATCAGATTTTTAGCTACACTGGTATATTTGACAACTTATTTAAAAACTAGAATGACTCTAGATGTGAAAACACAAACTGTGATAATAAGCTAAATATGCCATATGTGGCAGTTTAGGTTGGCCATATATCTCAAATGGCATGTTTAATGTACTGTATTAGTAAGATTAGTAATTTTACGGTGGAAGGCTGCTACTTTTATTTTATAGTCTTTTGCTGGTGGGCTTAGAATGCTGACAGACCATTTACTTTGTAAATCTTTGTTTTCAGCCCAATGGCAAATTTTTTTGCCATTGAAATTATCTACATGGGATCCCTCTTAGTAACTAACTTATCCTCTAAAGTTTGTGAAAATTAATGAGAATTACAAGTAAGCAGTATATAGTTTGACAGATGATTATGAATGTGAAATGTAATCATGTATTTTTGTTAAGGAATAATAATGCTAATATATTTGGTATAACCAAAATGGTTTAGTAAAATAATTAAGAGTTGAAAATGGTGTTTTTATTTTTAGAAAATGTATATATATTAATAGGAAAAGTCTTGAGGTTCTGTGTCTATATACCATTTATAAAACCATTTAAAGCTAACTGCAATAAATATTGCCCCTTTATGACAGTATGACTACACTCTGAAATCATATTCCAGGTTTCTTGAACAAACTTTTTTCTTTGATATTTTAAAATACTGCTTTTATTAAAAATTTTTTTGAAAACCCTTCAAATACTTCAGCAGATTACATTAAAAATAAGTAGAAACTGCATTGTGAGTGGGATAATTTCCCTAAATGAAAGGGATAAATAATGTAGGTAAGGACTATGTACATTTTTTGACTACTTAAAATATGCAGAACAAATACAATTCTGTTTGAGGAAAATTTTGAAGAAATTTTGGGTTTAGGAAACATTTCAAGTAACAGTTAGCTAAATTAAGTATCTTTTAAAGAGCCAGGCTCTGATTTTCTTTATGTACATATTTAAACTCTCTTGACCATTAATGGGAAAAATGATAGTCTTGTTTTTAAAAGTCTAGAACTGTATAACTAAAACTTAATAAAAGTAAGTGAGCAGTACATAAAAGTAATTTGCTAATCATGCCTTAATTAGATCTTACATCTCTATGCTTAAAATGTCGGTGTAGGCAGGAATTCTTATATCTGTTTTACAGTTGAGGAAAATAAGATAGTGAAAGTTAAAATGATTTGTGATATAGAAAGTTAATGATGAACTTGTTTGTTTACTGTTATTCTATAACTCTTTGCATCAGACTGCTTATAAATTTGAGTTAAAAAATACAGTATTCAAAATTTAGGTAAGATTCACCAAACTGCCACATTTGACCCATCACTGAGAAATAATTAGATATTTTTTATGGATTGATAATTTTCCCTGTTCATCTGGAAATGCTTCAAATTTCAGTTTTTGCCATTGAAAGTGAAACTGTAATAATTAAGCAAAATAGAGACTAAAAACAAGTTTTCTGTTCTGACCAGATCTCTGTAAACATAGAACCTTGATATCGTCTATGTATTTCCTGTCTTCATATTGCTATTAGGCATTAAGAGAGTTTGAAATTTTGCCTTGTCTACGAAGTTTTTTACATGAAATCATTTGATTATTCATTTAGCATTGTAAGATTTGTCTTTCACATTTTAAATCATGTATAACCACTGATCTAGAGATTTGTTAAACTGTAGACTTAAGGTTAGTAAGGTCTAGTCAAATCACTGTGATAGTACTTACTATAATCAAAGTTTTTATGAAGATAATATGCTTTGGATATTATACAGTGGAGTTTATTAAGAAAATATCAAATCAATTCAGTACTTTTTAATGCTTTATGGGGATGTGAGATGGAATACAAGACTCCTAGAGAACATGTGGTGTCAGAGCAGAGTTTGAATCCGAGCTCTGCCACTTAACTAGTTGTATGATTTTGGTCAAATCATTTAATCTTCTTGGACCTCTAATTTTCTAATCTGTGTGTGATTAGTACTTCTTGCATAGTTATAAAATGTTGGTAGTTATAAAATATATCACAAAAGGAAAAAATGTAAAAGCATGTCATATAATACCTGACATATAGTAAGCATTTTATGACTCTTATCTTTTTTCATCTCCTTCTTCTTCCAGTGTTTGTTACATTTATAATACTAAGTTTACAGCAAAGATTTTAATGTAAAATAAGTTACATTAATGGGGTGGCAAAAAGGAAACATTGGTATAAGGATTTTTTTCAAAAATTTTTTTTCTCATAATAACGGATTATTTTAAAATGTAGGCAATACAGAGAAAGTTAGTTAACCTCTCCTCATCCTTTAGGGTAATTAATATAAATAATTTCGTATGTATTCTTGCATACTTTATAAATGCCTTTTTATATAGGTTCATATTTTTAGTAGATATTACAAACGATATTTGTTATATATAGGAATGAGTTTTCAGCAAATCACCTCTTTTGGTTAATGGACTTATGGAGGTTCTAAGGTGTCCTTCCTATCTCAGCTATGTGGATATTTTTACTTACATAGCCAAAAAATATGCTCTGTGATACCCCTGAATGTATGCAGAGCTTTGTTTGTTTGTTTTTCACGCATATGGTTGAGATAAAAACTAGGGACATGATTTTATAATATTTAAGCAGATTAAATTGCATATGAGCATATGGGCTTCTTTGTATTAAGACTCTTCAAAAATTAACATAATTCATTAGTCTCTCCTTCATTCTTGTGCATTAAAAATATTGATCAGGGCTTCAGTAGGAATAAAGCAGGTGGCATACAGAATATTTAATACTTGCTTTCATGATATTTTTCAAGATACTAAGACTTCTGAAAATTCTTTTTCTGTTAGTCAAAAAGTCATAGTGTACTGAATGATAAAGCTAGATATTTAGTAATATAGATGATGATCATAAGGCTTGTTTTTTAAGTTAAATTTTTTGATTACTTCTGTGAAGGCCTTAAACACTTTAATTCATGCAGCTTCCATGAAAGATCTAAGAGAATTTAGTGATATAGTTTTACTAAGAGTGTCTTTATTGCTTTACATTCCTTAACAAGTATTCATATTTTCCGTGAGTCGTCACAAAAATTCTTGATCGCCATTATGGTAAAGTTCTTTTTTATGATGTGTCTATATTTTGTTATCATTAGTGTATAAACTTAATGCTGTATTCAAATTCCTTACCTATTAAATATTACTTACATATTAAATATTTAAGATTCATCTAATACTATAATAGCAAGAACAACAGTATATGTGATTTTGTTTTGTGTGAATGTGCCCTTGAGGACAATAAATGTAATTGAGATCATATTGATTTGGGGGTTGCTTTGTTGAAAATATAAAATATTAGTGAATATCTGTTATAGTATTGAGTAAATTCAATTTTGTATTTAGAATGTTACACCTTTGAATATATAAAAATACTAGATGCTGTAGGAAAAAATAAAATGAGAAACTTTGCAAAAGGTAATTTAATTCTAGAATGATTAAATACTATGGGCCTAATCTTTAGAGCAATGGACTTATTTTAGATACTTACAACCTGTAGAGATGATGAAGTCTAGTTGGAATGAGTGTAATATTGAAAGTTGGCAGTTTATAAAAGAGGAATGTGTATTTGTCTAGGGTACAGATGACTAAGGGTTATCTCTCTTTATATTAGGATATGGTTTTGGGAAATGAAACAATTTGAGATAGGCTGTGAATGCTGAAAATAACCCCAACTTCCTTCTCATGTGCAACATTTTCACTTTTCTTTGGAACTAAGGCAGCAGGCCACATAATATATGATGAATTTAAGTATCAATTGCAAAACATCCTCTGTCATCCTAATTGACAATCTTATGTCCTATTTCACTGAGAAAAAAAGTAATTAAAAGAAATTTTACAAGCTTCCACCAGTAGATCTAGCAACCCAACTGTATCAGTACCTGTATGGTCTATATCTTGTCAGGGTCATTGGTGACTTTAATGAGGATAATTCAGAGGTGGGTTCTCAGTTCTTATCTCTATATACAATCAGCAGTATTTGATATAGTGATCACTGCCTTTTCTTTGAAACATTTCTTTCTGCATCCAGCATACCTCTACCTAACTAATTGCAGCCTCAAGTTTCCTTTGTTGGTTTGTTCTCATTTCTCTGAGCTCAGTCTTGGACCACTCTCTCCTTTTTTCTATATATGTTTACTCCCTTGGTGATCTTATCCAGTGTCATGGCTTCAAATAACTCATCTGTTCTTTGATGACTACCAAATGTTTATATCCATTCTGGACTTTTTCACCTGGACTCTAGACTAATGATGCGACTGCCCACTTGTTATCACTTGTATGTCTAATAAGTATGTTAGAATTAGATGTGATTTTTAATATTCTGATTTTTCTCTCCAATCTCAAAATCTACTTCTCCCACAATCTTCTCCATCTTAATTGCAGCTTCATCCTTCCAGTTTTCTAAGGCCAGAAGTCTTGGAGGCATCCTTACCTTCTCTCATTCAGTCAGATTTTACATCTAATCTGTCATGATTCTGATTATGTTTAAGATATGTGTCTTAAATGAAAGCTGAAAGCAGATATTAAAAACAAAAGTAAATGTTGCAAAAATACATTTTGCTTTGCTTAGTCAGTTAAAGAATTAACTAAAGATGTGGTTGGCTGTGAATTCAGTGTGTTAAAACTCTTTCTGGAAAGTGGCGGAAAGTAGTCTGTCCTAGTTATTGCATTGACCGGACTGAGCCCCCAAATTATAATTTCAAAAGATAAAGCACCAGAAAAGCTAGATTCATGATTAATTTTATTTTCCAGGGAAGTCTGTAGGAAGCAGTCTGTACCCTAAGGAATATCAGCATCAGTATATTCATTATAGTAAGGTAAATATTTTCATACCTGCAAGAATTTATTTTTAAAGAATAAATATGAAGCAGTAGGATTAATAAAATTCTAAGTAATACCAGTTCATTGGATTATATAAAAATGAAATCCCTTGATCCTGGAGGACACAGTTAGCTTAAAATGTAAACTATGTTAGGTGGTATGTACATGTGAATGATAATATGTATATACTGAACAATTTGGAAAATTTTGCTAAATCAAAACTTCATCTTTTTGAGGATTACACATTAAAGAAATTACATACCTAGAACAAAATTATCCAAGTGGTAAATATTTTCCTATAAAATATTTTGAGATAATTTTATGCTTATCAGCTATGAATCTTCTCATTTTATGGTCCATGAAAAATTATTCTAGTTAATGAACTTCATTTCTCTCTTTAATTAGTTTTTACTTTACTATTTTATGTTTTTTAATTCTGTACTCACTTATTAATGGAAATAGTATTATTTCACATACAGGAAGAAAAATAATTGACTTTTTATAGAGCCAATATGTTTTTAATCAATTATGTAATAACAATTTTGACTTCTTTTCTAATCATGCATTTTATTAGTATGTCTTACTGGCAAAAGATCTCTGGAAATAATCTGCTAGAATAAGACAAGATACATCTGTACATTTCTCAATATATAAATGATACAGTAGAGGAAGTTTGTTTAGACACTACTGTGTAAAAAGGAAAGCTGTGGTAGTTGTGGCTTCCTGGATTACAGGGATAAGAATATGTGGGTTTGTATTTGGTTTCATTTTAAAGTTTAGCATTTAAATTTAATTTTCTAGCTCAAAATTATGGCCTAAAGTTTGTGACTTAAAACATTTTATTTTGGTATGCTAATTATTTACATATTTCTTAAATCATCCTTTAGTTTTAGTGCTCATTTATGTGAGATTTGGGTTTGCATATCATTCTTACATTATTATTTTAGAAAAATCTATATTATAATATTTTCACACAGCTGATAGAGACAGGTTTTATACAGGTTTATCTGACTTCAAAGCCCATGCATGGTCTTTTTACCATATCCTATTATGACAAAAAAATTCCTTTGAATGAAGGTAATTTTTCCCATATTTGACTTGTTTTTAAAGTTTCTTGTATTGAAGTTTTATTTTGAAAGTGTTATTATGTGCTTGATTTCAGTGTGCTCAAATCATGCTTTTAATTTTTATTCTTATAAAATAGCTTTAAGATTTGTCTATATAAGCAATTAAAACATTTCGACTATGGTCATATTTAATAAAAGATATATAAGTAAGAAATACAAATTGGAATTTTAATGTATTGAGTAATGTAATGAGTAATTTTTCACGTTTTTCTTTAAATTTAGTGTTACCCAAGGTAAAGATTTCCAGTTTTTCCAACATTTATTTATCCATGTATGTAGCTAGCAAGTACTTATTAAGTATGGATTATATACTGGGCATTTTACTATGTACAGAAGATACAAAGATATTTAAGGTCCAACCTCTTCTTAATGATAAGGGATAAAGCTGGAGAGTTAGGCAAGAGCTAGATTATGGAGGCCCATTTAGTCTGTCAAGTCATTTGGGTTTTTATTTATCTTAAGATGGATGACACCCAACATGTTAAAAGGAGTTTCTAAATCTCCAGTTACTACATATTCAAACCTACATCAATGACCAAAACTCCTAAATGGTAGTGGATGTATACAGTTTTTAGAGAATTATTTTACCTAGAAGATACTTGACAATATAGTTAAGATTTTTTAATATAAAAAGCCATTATGTTTGGAGTAGTTTTAAATTTTGAAGTTATTAAAGTAACTATTTTCTCATAATATTTTTCAGCTTTAATTTAAATGACTACTAATTTATGCGACTCTGTTTAAAGCTGGAACCCAAAGCTGTTTGGTGTAAGATGTTTTACATTAAGATGCTGTTAAAGAGAAGGATACATGCGGAATTAAAATAGAATTAAATGATTTTAAATTAAGAATGGATGACATTTCCAAGGTAGCAATGAATGTAGTTACACTGTACACTAATCATATCATTAGTGTTTGACTTTTTTCAATTTTATGATATCCATTTCTATTCTTGAAAATCTTTAAAAATGTGTTATCTTTGTTTTTCTTGAACTGTCAGTATTTACAATATAAATGTAAGATCTTATATAGCTCAGCCTCATGCTTTTATTATCATCTACTTCATGTACTTTTGCTCTGGGGTTGCTGAGCATCCCTAGATAAAAGACTAAAATTGGGCCAATTGATTCTACTTCTCAGCCTAACATATATTTCTAACTGAACCAGCTCTTGTTGTTGTTATCCTTTTGTTTCTCTCTAGCTTTCTGTCCTGTGCCTACTTTTCAAACTTCTTTTGTCTCCGTCAGCCTAGAAATTCACCCCAGTACCTTCATACTCTGTAAATGAATATGCTTTACAGTTTACTTAGATTCTCTTCAAGGACCTCCATCAATTTCTTTTATACTTCAGATTACTCTGTAATTTCAACTTTAATCCTTGCCTATGTTTCTAGAGAGAGAATATTCTCTTCCTCTTTTGAGGCTATCATTTATCTTGTTTCTTTTTACCTTTTTCAGACTTGTTTTATTATCTTTTTTTTTCCTATCTTTTAATTTTTTCAGTAGATCTTTTCTTTGGCTTAGAAATATATACAGTTCTTATTTATCTTAAATTACAAAAGACTAAATCCTTACTTTGATTTTGATAATAACCTTATGGTTTCTGCCTCTCTCCCCTTTCCACAGCCATCAAGTTTCTTGAACGGGTAATCTGTACACTTGAGTTTCTATTTTTTTTCAGCATTCTGCTGCTCTTGAAGTTACCCAATTCCCTTAAAATTCACTGTTATCCTATTAGTTCCTTAACTCACTGAACTGACTTTTCAGTCATCTAGTCATCAGCCCCTTTTACTTTTCTGGAGCATTCCATGTTGATAACCACTCTCTTCTTTTGGCACTTTTCTTCCTTTGACTTTCTTGACACTGTAAGATTCTCTGTCTCTTTTTGTCTGCCTCACTGTACCTTCTCAAGCATTTTGTTGGGTTTTTCTTCTTTTAATCATTCCATAAATGTAGGAATAATTCTGTTCTTGCCCCTATAGATTCCTCTGAATTATTACCTTTATTTAGATCATTCCTAAGTCCATATGTTCAGCTCAAAACTGTTTTGAACTTTTATTTGTGTACATCTCATCATAGATATATTTCATGTATTTCAAAACAAATCTGATTATTTAAACCTTATTTTAAAATCTTCCTGTAAATTACCTTGCCTTAAAAGTACAAGTTCCTTTATGTGAGTCACATAATTTGGCCTGCTACTCCTCTTTCCAGAGATATTTGGTTGTCTTTCTATACTAACCCTTCTTGAATACACACACACACATCCACTCATTATTCCTATATATCATTAAGGTTTCAACTTATATATGTCATCATTTAGGAAGTCTTTCCTGACTATCTAGTTAAGGTACCCTTTTTTTTTGTGCTCTGGAAGCATTCTGTACTTCTCATGCTTATTCCAATTGCAAATTTTGTCTAGCATTATAGGCTGCTAGCTCTATGACAACAAAGACCATTTCACTCTTATTTACAATGTATCCCTAATAGGGTCTTTTACATAGTAGGTTCACAATATGCATGTATCGGTTCATTTATGAATGAATGAGTGGAGGAAGAACTCACAATATCTAAAACTATTTTCATAATTTATAAATCTACCTTTTTTCTTGTTTTCTGTTTCAGTTACTGGTACCAGTGACTTTCAAGTTACCAAAACTAAAAAAATTAGTTATCATTGATCTTGTTCTCTTCTTTATTTTCCTTTTCTTCTCTCTCTAGTTGTTGCCAGTTTTTGGTCTGTTTTACCCATGAATTGTATCTTGAATTAGTCTCCCTCTTTATATTCTTGCTGTTTTTCTCCATGATAGGCTGTTTAACCTACAACTGTGCTGTGTAGAGATTCTACTGGGGTTGTAGAGGACCTTATCTTGGCGTATTTTATAACATCCCATTCTTCTTCGGTCATTAAAAAAAACCCTCTAGGCTAGTGTAATATGAAATTTGAATCTCATATCTGATTTAAAGTTCTTCCTCTGCCCTAGCACTGGTCAGGGTTTGGGCCCTAGGACCTTGAAGTTGGTAGGGTCTGTTCTTTCTCATTCTCTCTAGGTTTCAGTAGAGGCATAGATTGATTCTGACATACCACTCCCCACCCCCATTGCTGATTCTGGCTCCTTTAGGTTAGGGTTTAGTTGGAAAGAAATGGGCAAAACTTTGACTTAACTAGGTTTATGATTATAATATTCTTTTGAGTTTTGCTCCCTCTGTGGTTTATACTGACTGGCCATTAGTGCCTTCTTCTATGTGGCAGGGGTTCAGATGGTGGCTTTCTCATGGGGTGCATGTTTTGAATCTGTGAAGGGCTCTATTGGGGTCTCCTATTACACAGTTAACCTGCTATGATGAGATATCCTTAGAGAACTCTCTTCCAGACCCTCTATGTTCTGGCCACTTGGGCATAGTATGATATCTAAGAATTCATCTAAGCCAGGAGTGAAAAGGCATTCTCCTCTTGTCCAGCACCCTCTTTGTAAAGAGAACATTTTCTTTTATTGCAGTACCACAGGGGAGGCGTACTCGCAAAAGACAGTCTGTAAACTCCCAAAAGACAGTCTCTAAGTCGAGTCTCTAGGTTGGTAGAGAGGAAGAGAGAGAAACTTTGTAACGCATCCATTTCTGCATATATATGTACAGTAGATTAAGCCAGGAAAAATACTTTTGTAGACATATTTATAATCTTTGAAAAGAAACATTTCACAGAATTTGGGAAGATTAAACAAGGGAGAATATAAATGATAATACATTGAACTTAATAGAATAAAGGCTGGTTTAGAATACTTTAAAAAGGTGAAATATCTGCATAATATAAAACTCATGGAAGATTCTGTTTTAGCACATTACTGTATAATAACAGTGCTTCCTGAACAATTGAAAGAGGTGATTCAGGAGATGGTAGACATACTGGAGAAGTTTATGTGTTGTTTTAGGAACAAAATGCCTCTGGAACTTTTGTCTATTGGTTTGAATAAATGCACATATGTGTTATATATGTGTTATGTATAACACAAATTTATTATATAGATAACTGATAGCCTTTTTGTTTTTTAATCTGTTTAGATGAGAAGTTCATCTTGACAACTGCAATTTTGCCAGTGACAAGATTTCAGTGCTGTAGCTACAGGGATTGAGGATGGACTACTTTAGTTAATTCAGTTTAAAAAAATTATTTAATAATTTGTATCTTTATTTGAATGAGGGAGAAAATGGTTTCCTCCTGTTATTCCTTCTGACACTTACTTCTGTAGATTCTTTAAGAACCAGAAATGGAAGGTATGGAGTCATCATTAAGTAGCAAAAACATTGGATTCTTGTTTAAGTATGTATTAAATCAGATCCTCAAACTTATTTAGGCTTGTTTCATTTATGATACTGAAAGGAAAGATCAATACGAAGAAATAGTATACTGGGGAGGAAGTAAAGATCTGAACAATCTGAGACTAATTCTTTCCAATTAGAGAATTGCTTTAGGCTATGCTCTCAAGTATACTCCAGTTGAAATTAGGTGTGATAATTATTTGTCAATAATGGGGAAGTTTCAAGTTTCACATCTTCAATTTTGCTACTTTGAAGTTTTTGATAATTTGTATGTCTAGATCTGAGGCTTATCCATTTACTTTCCATGATAAACCGAACTTTCTAGATAAATTAAAGAAGGCAAATAAGACTGCAAGGAGTATGTTATTTTTAAAAATTACATTGGAAACATTCCTTATCATTCAAATACATCATTCTTATCCACTTCTCTGTCTTCTCAAACCACTTTAGTTGTCTGGTTTGTTGTCAAGAAATAATGATTTAATAACTTACACATAAATGCATAATATAATTTGGCTTTTAAATAAGTCAGATTTACTGCTCCCCATTTAATCAGAATGTTTATGTTTTGGGGAGGGATAGCCATTTCAGAAGTGAGGTAACCTGACCTAAATCATGCAGCTAGTAAGTGAAGAAGATTGATCTTCACTCCAGAGTCCATACTCTACATTGTACAGCACCACCTCTATGTGGGTTTAGATTCTTCATCTACAAATACTTGTTTCAAATAGCATTTATTTTGTTGATTGATGGTGGTAGATATAAAGAAATGGAATCCTGAATTATTGCCTGCAAGGAGTTTTGAGAAAGAAGATATAATAACAGTTACTACATTGTAAGTACTAATTAGCAATAAGTGTCAGAAACAGGTAGTAAGTGCCCTGGGATTCCCTAAAAAAAACATGTACCATTTCTATTTTCCCTAAATTTCTCCTGTTATCTTGATATTATCTCCCTATTGTTTTTAAGATCCCAGCAGTTCCTTCCTTACTGCACTTTTTCCTTGACTTTCTCCTTTAGCAGTCTTATCAGTGTTTTTGTTGAGTTGAGATGTATTACATAGTAAATGTTAAGAAACTCTTCAGGTGTTTCAAATACAGGCAGAAATAAACATATTTGTTAGGCTTTTCTCCATAATGATACAGTAGTACAGGGAACTTCATTGATTACCAAAGGGAAAACTATTAAATAAATTTTAAAAAAAGCATAACTAGTTCATCTTGAGCAAGAAAAAAAAATCCCTCAAAACGTTCTGAGATGTTCTGCCTTTTTAGATAACTACTTCAGATTTAATAGATTTGAGAAAATGAAAAGTTAATGAAGCAGAAGAGTGGAAATGAAACAGGTGTAGAATAGCCAAACAAAATAGAAGTGATCTTATTAACAGTTCTCCAGATTAGGTTCCTGTAACCACTACCAAACTATGTAAATCAAGCAAGACATGTAAATGTCATAGGATAGGGCAAATAAGGGAAACTATAAATAAATTCTTTTGAAAGCATTCTTCATAAATTACTTCCAAAATTGGTTATATTGTGTTTTATGTCTAAATAATATTAAAAAATTTAAACCAAAAGTATGTAGACCATAATGTATTGGTTTGGGGATTGTAACTTGGCATCTTTTTGTGAAGTTCACTGGGAAAAATGAGTTGAATTGAAAGCAAGTGTTTTTATAGGTAATGAAATGGATTTTTTTATTTTGATTTGCTGGATATTTATTGAGCTCATCCTATGTGAGAGGTCCTTCTGAGTGATGTTGAAGATATATCCCCAGTTTCTTGTTTTGGGAAAGGGAAAAGAAAAATAGAATGTTCGTCTAAGGATTGGTCTCTTAGGGAAGATTTTTTGAAAGTATATAAATTGATTTATTCTTTTTGCTTTTTTCTAACATACTGTTATACTTCTCTTATTATGATGACTTCTGTTTTCTCATATTTTTTATTGATGACAGAAATTGCCAGTATCAATAAGGAATACCAAGTAAGAAAGAAGAATATGGTGCATCCTATTTCTCAGTATCTGTTATTTTACTTTCAGTGTACGATTTTGCTCCCATAGCCTTGGCCATATTGTGAGATTAATTTCTTTATTAGCTAAGTGGTGAGATAATAGATGATAAGGGAAACAATGTAGTGTAATAATAATAATAATGATAATGATAATAACTAACATTAACCATTTATTATGTGCAAGGCCATATTCAACACACTGTGTATATATTATTTACTCTGCCCAATAACTTAATGAGGGGGGTCTGTTCTTATAAATAGAACACCAAAGCACAAAAAAGTTAAATCACTTTCCCTAGGTACTTAGTTGTAACCATTGGGCAAGACTAGAAAGCACATGTATATAGTAATCTTCATATAGTTGATTTTTAATGGTAACTCTTATATTGATGACATTAAATTAGACCTGAAATTTGAAGCTTGTGATAATATAAAATAGTTCCACTAACAGCCTTCAAAGTAGATAAGATACTTTCTTAGAAATTGTAAATGTTGTTATGTACCATGTCTCTAAGTAACTGTAATTTAAATGCTGCTTAAATTCTTTAATCATTACATTTTAAAGATTTTGCTAAGCTGTTTTGTTACACATTCCTTATGGCATTTTTAGTCTTTTATTTTATAATAACCCGGAAAGAATAGTTCATCATTTATGTAATTCATATAGTTTTATTTCCCAAATTATGTTTTTGTTTCTATTTTCACCATGCAGCATGTTTCTACCTATTTTTAACTGTATCATGTCTTTCCTTCTCATTTAAATTCCCTTAGAACTATCATAGATCATTATTCTAAGCTACTGCATTTTTCTATGAATGCCCATTTTTTAATGTCTTTTTAGGAGCTCTACCTTCAGTTTACATTCTCATGCTCCTTTTTTCTTCTGTCACATTTTTCTCACCAATCAACGATTAAAGAAGACTAAAAATAAAACCAATAAAAGAGAGAATATGTTGGTTCTGGTTTCAAGTTAGTTCATCTCATTTGTTGGTGATTTGCTCATATTATGTAATTAGTTCAGTTCCACATAGTATTTGGTCCTTACTATGGAACTGTGCTCAATGCTAGGTTATAAAAATGTATGAGCCCTGGTCTACCTTTTTTCTTTCTTGTCTATCCAATCTCTTGCCATTTCTTGGCCTCATGTCACACTGAATTTTTGGTCTGTTATACATGGAAGCCAAGAATTAATAAGGGACTAGTTGGACAAGAAAGACAAAAGTGGAGAAAAGTAAAGGGAAGAGAGTGGTGGGCTTGGAAGCAGGCATGGAAGCACTATTCTGCCAGAACAATAGCAGGTACAATAGAACAGAAAGAAGTCAGTGGAGAAACAGAAGCAGAATGTTTTTGTAATCTTCAAGAGTGGGAAGGGTGCTTAAAAGACTTCAAGGGCAGCTCTGTAAAATAGTTTAAAAACAACAACAACAACAAAAAACCCCCACAAAACATCAGTTACAGAATAGTTCTTTTAGTTTGTTTTGGGAATAGAGAAGGAGTCAAATAGCTACCTAGATTTTAAAAAGGGTAACATTTTGTCTTTAGAAAAGAGCAAGCGTCTAGGTTCAGTGAGTATAGATGGAGATTACAAGTCAAACAGCTATTGTGGTTTTTTAAGACAGAGAAAGACTGGTAACAAAAGTGAATTTTATCAGCATGGACTTCTTTAACAAAGTTAAGGGACTCCCACTGACTTCAGTAGCTCTTAAGTTGTTTTTTGTTTTTTGTACTATCTACACCTTCAGCTACCTTGCCACACAGTGTAATTACTGATGCCCACAGTGATGACACTGATTCATCAAGAAATGTTTAAATTGTATTCATAACATTTTAAGAAGTTAGGGATATGTGTGATACATTTTAGAAAGTTTTCCATAAATCTATTTAAAATTCAGGTACAGTACTTAAAAGTTTAACTTAAAAAAAATACTATTGTGAAGAAAACACAGTCCCTGCCTTAAATCAGCTTACATATCTCATTTGCACCTTCAAGCAAATTTCATTGTGAGGATTTTTAAAGACATTATGTCATATTATGACTTTAAATAACTTTTTCCAAAGGACTTACTTCATGTCACGTAAATACAAATTGCACAAAAATGTAGTTTTTTTGTTGAGGTATAACTGATATACAACATTATGTATATGTAAAAGATTTAACATTTTTATCTCACAAAAACACTAAATCAAATGTACCTACTGGACATATTTTTATAACTAAAAGTCCTTTACCATATGGTTTATATATTGTATCATTATGGGATCTCTCTGTTTTACAGTTTTTTAGTATAAACATGGATATGTTAGTACCTATCTCAAGGAGCTGTAATGAGTGATGGTGTGTGTAAAAACTTTATCAAAATACAGACTAAAACCTCAGTAAATGGTATTGTTTCAGTGTAAAACAAAGTGTGGTTATGGAATTATTTAAGCAATGGGTTCTTGATTTTTACCTTATTTAGCGGTGATTGAGGTTCTCCTTATTTACCAAAGAAGAATTATTCACATAAGAAATTA
The DNA here is from genome assembly GCF_002837175.3 of Physeter macrocephalus. Classification (NCBI taxonomy): domain Eukaryota; kingdom Metazoa; phylum Chordata; class Mammalia; order Artiodactyla; family Physeteridae; genus Physeter; species Physeter macrocephalus. The sequence goes on along the minus strand of NC_041224.1, from coordinate 110,010,818 downwards.
TTAGTAAAGGTAATTGTAGAAAATTGTTTAACATTTCTTTATTAAAGTTGCATTGTACATAATTTCTTTAGGAATGAATTTGAAATTGTCTATGTAGTGGAAAACCTTGGTACTTTGTTTTTAGGGAGGAATTATTCCATACTGTATGTATGCCAATTCACTGCTTAAACATCTTTCATCAGAACTGAAAGTATTTTGAGGTTTTGTATCCCGAGGGTTTATAAGAGAAAGGGTGAGAAGCAGCTGAGCAGGGAATTGAAGAATGAATGCTGACTAATTGTCCCATTTATGCTCCTTATTCACTGGCAACCAAGTAGCTCTACTTTTAATTTTATTCTCTATTCTTATACAACCAAAGAAACAGTAGGTTTTGTTTCCATAAAGTGTTCTAGCTAAAAGCAGTTGCAGTTTCAGAGAAGAAAAAAGTACTAGGAGTTAGCAGGTCTCAGAGAAAGGGACAAATGTGTATAGTGATGTGGCTGTACTGTATAATATTTAAGAGCTTAGTCTCTGTAACTAGACTTCATGCTGAAGTTGGAATCCTCACTTTCCACTCATTAGTTCTAGCAATTAATCTGTTTCAGTTTTCTTGAATATATAAGGATAGTAATAATACCTACCTCACTGAATTGTTAGGATTAAATTAGTAAATATGTATAAAGCAAGTGGAATAGTGCCTGATACATTGTAAGTGCTATGAAACTGTTAATTGCCATATTTCATTAAACCTGGAATACCAGTGTTTGTAAGATACACCATTACTTTATATACCAAGAAAAACAATGTGGAAGTATATGTGTCTTAGAATCAATGCAATATAATATTATGTTATTGGATCAGTAAGTTTAATAAGCTTTTCATATTGTGATTCATTTAAAAGATAATGTTTATCTTGTTCCTCTGTGTTATATTGCTTATATTTAATTGACTTTATAAATTACCAGATATAATAGTGGTGCTCTTTTTAGGGGAAAAATAGAACTGTGTCAAAACTCTGCTTGAAAATATTTAATTTACATGAGCCTTATATGTTGTTTTGCTAATTTATATATATTTTTTTTGTGGGAGAGCCTTTTAGTTTGAATTTATACGGTGAATATCTTTTGGTGTCTAGCCTTTTGTTAATTTTGAATGCACATTCATATATATCTAATACATTAATAACAGTAGATTTTAGTTATGTGCTTTAGATCCTGCAAAATTCTAAAGTGTTTTCCAAATAATCAAGACAGTATATTGTGTTCAATAGATTTATAGTGCTAAGTAGCACATAGCAGTAAAGATCACAAGCTCTGGAGTCAAACTGCCTGTGTTCAAAATCTTAATTCAGTCACTAACTAACCCCATCAAGTAGCTTTGCCTCTCTGTGCCTTTGTTTTCTCACCTGTAAAATGGGGAAATTGAAGTGTGTATGAAAAGTGCTTAGAATGTTGTCACATAGTAAGCACAATGAGCTTGCTGTTTTTTATATTAATTTGATTATTGCATTCTAAATATTTTTTAAAGTTCTGATCAGTTTTATGAACCAGAATCCATAGTAAACCAGATCATTCTATTTTTTTACTCTTCCTTTAAAATTATAAAAACAGACAGACCTGGGGACATTTAATGTAAGATAGAGAACATATATACTCCAGAGGTCCTGGTGTGAATATGATAATGGATATCTATAATAATAACACGTAATTATCAAGAAGGTAAGGAGTGATACTTAATCATTCAAGAATATGTGCGGTAAATTTTTAAAAAATCTTTTAAAAAAGGAAAGTTTTGTCACTTGAAGGTATAAACTTAAATTTATCTCCATATTTTCTTATGTGAAGCCATGCTGGTGCTGGGTAATTGAGATATTACTGTGTTAAAATTTAGAAATTGATGTTAATCAACTACTATTTTATATATCAATGTATTATTTTACATTATAAGTTGGAAATGTATCTGATTTACTTTTTAAAATTCATTCTTATCACTTAAATTATATACATACAGAATTAAAAAGCAAAGTAGTATTAAAAGACTTGAAACTAAGTAAAGCACTCCCCTGTTTCACTGCTCACCATCTTCCACAGCCCTGTTCCCCAGACGCAGTCACTTTGCATTCTTGGAGCTGTTTCTTATGGCATTTCCATATTTTTAAATGACACTTTTAAGCTGCTCTTCATTGATTTTTCAATTTTTTCTCTATCAATTTACCTCCTATTATTAGTTGGGGATTTACTATTCTTAAATTTATTACCATCTCATTCTCTCAACATACTTATACAAAGATTACCCCATTTTCTCAACATACTTATCCAACAAGTATGTTGCATTAAATCAGCACTAAATTTGTTCCTTTTTGAGCAAAGCAATTTATTATGATTGTCTCTTTTCTCCTCTAACTTTTTCTTTTGGGGGGAGTTAGTAATAACCTCATTTTTATTTGCTTATTTTTTGTGTACCTACTGTATTTTTCCTAAATGTTTCAACAGATCTGTAACATGATATCAATATTTTTTGAGTGCTCAGATATGGTTTCAGACACTGTATCAAATTTGCTTTTCTTTGTGGAGACCTTTCCATACTGGTCTGTTTTACAATCTAGATTGGTTGCTTTCTACACCTGGTGCATAGCAGACATCTTGGGACTTCCCTTGGCTGTTCTCCTATGTTAGATACTTTATTTCCTGAGTCCCACACTCTTCCTCCCCCCTTTTCCTCCTTTATTTTATAGAGATATATTTTTCAGCTGCTTCCTGATAAAGGAGTCATAGAAGTTTGCCCTCTTGAAAATATCTTCATCCCATCCTCACATTTGATTGAATGTTAGCTTATGTATATAATTGTAGACTACAAAATAATTTTCCCTCAGAGTTATGAAAGCATTGCTCCCTTCTCTTCCTTCATTTTTCTTTTCTCTATCTCTGGTCATAGGGCATATGTTCATCTGGATTTGTATGCTAATTTTCTTGTGTTTTTCTCTTCTTTTAAAAATTTCTTTGTCTTTATATTCTACTTACTAGGAGATTTTCTAGATGTTCTCTTTCATTGAATGTTTTATTTCAGCAATTATTTTTATTTTCTAAAAGTTCTTACTGTTTCTCTAATTATTCAGTTTTTTAACATAGTACATCTTATTTGGGGGCTGTAATTATCTTTCCTTATGTCAGAGGATGGTAATAATTTTCTTAAGGTTTCTTCTCTTGGTACTGTATTTCCTCTGAGTACTTTTTTTTTGTTTATTTATTTTGGTTTTAGTCTTTCATGTTGGAGGCTTTTCTGAAAGCCTGGACTTAATGAGGTGCTACAGATTTATTTGGAAGTTATGTGTCTAGAGGCAAGAATTGTTTCGTAGGTGGCTTCATTAGGGTGATCAAGAAAAGAGTAGAATTTCTCTTGGGAGATCCCAGACTGTGGTATCTATATGTTTTTCTGGGGTCTTAAACGTTATCCAATGAATTTTCAAATATTCTTTCTTGGATAGTTTACATCTGTCTGCCAACAATTAGGAACCAGTTCAGGTCCGACTGAGCCTTGTCCTTCGACTCCCATCTGTGTTGTGCTTGGTCGTTTCAAGTCAGGAACATCTCTGGTTCAAGATATCCAACATTCTGATCCTCTAGAGGCCGAAGAGGACATGTGGAATGAGGTAGTTAACCTGTGTGTGGAAATGTCCTTTATATAGACTTTTAGAGAATCCCTCAGTATTCAGTGCTAATATTACCCCAGCCTTTCAGGGTTTCATTAGGCAAATTATCTTGATTCTTACATTCTCCTCCTTTTCTTCCACTTAATTTTCTGCATCCTCTGCTGTGCTGAATCAGTCACTAGTCTTCTGCCTGAGTTTTTCATTTTTCAAAAGCTTTTTGTTTGTTGTTGTCTTCTCTACTGTTCTTTTTGTTCTTCAGTTTTGTACTTTTTTGGTTTAGAGGAGTTTCAGAAGGAAGCATGCTTAATTTGCCATACTTACCCGTAACAATAATGGTAATAATCTAGTGATTTGCTATGTGCTAGACTTGTTCTTTGTGGGGTTTTTTTGCGGTACACGGGCCTCTCACTGTTGTGGCCTCTCCCGTTGCGGAGCTCAGGCTCCGGACGCGCAGGCTCAGCGGCCATGGCTCACGGGCCCAGCCGCTCCACGGCACGTGGGATCCTCCCGGACCAGGGCAGGAACCCGCGTCCCCTGCACCGGCAGGCGGACTCGCAACCACTGCGCCACCCGGGAAGCCCCTGTTCTTTGTGTTTTAATGTTGATTTTCTTTTAATCTTCAAACAGATCCCATTAGAAAGACACTACTATTATCCTCATTTTACAGATGGGGGAACAAAATAATAAGTAAGCTGCCCAATATCACATGACTAGTAAACGGCAGAAAGATTTGAATCTACATACTTACTTCTGGAACCTGAGGTTGGTACTTTATCATTATGAACCAGAAGTCTACAATACTTCTTCATAACCTCTAGAGTTACTTTAACATACGGCTTAAAAGTCACTTCACATAAGACAAATTGCTAGATTTTCATATATCTAAATTAGAAGAAAACCTAGTAGCCTATAAATATGCTACGTACACACACACACACAAGCCGCACATATAGAAATCATTACTTATTACTTCTGTGAAGAATGATTTTTTGGTAACAAAACTTTAATATAAACTATTAGTTACCACCTAACACCATTCTTCTAAGTAAAATTTTTAAATGATATTTACTGTCTGAACTAGGGCACAATGTTCTGCACACTAAGTATAATAAATAAAATCAGAGGATTAATAAATTTTAGTTGATCTTATTAAAATTTTTCCTCTGTTTAAAAATTTTAGGAAGAATAGAAATATAAGATTTGTTTGCAAGATTATACATAAACAAAACTTGTGTTTCTTTCAAAAATATTATGGCCAAACACTTGAATTTTAAAATAAACTGAATTCTACTTTGAGTGTCACCAATTAAAAATAAATCCTCTTAGATACAGTTTGATTTTTTCTTTTATAATAATAATAAATCATTTCTATTTTGTGTAATTTTTCTATCCTTCTATTTCTTCAGTGTAGACAGAAATCTATTGCCTTCCTGCTGAGAATATAATTTCTGAATCTAGGTGATGTACTGTCAGCACAGTGAAGCAGGAAATTATTCTCCTGTGTCAGCTGCTGCTGTTAAGGAATAAACAAGGTTTGGGATAGGATGCATTTCTGTTATCTCTACTTGCAAATCTCATATGACACGCAAATAGATTTTAATTCAAGAGAGTTCAAAGTATTTTGTGACAAAAGATACTCCCTGCTCTCAGTTCTTTCTCTACTCCTTCTAAAAATCTCAAGTATATTTCAAAATTCCGTGCTTTTTTGTCTGTTTGAGTGGTAGCAGTCATCAAATTTATTCAACTTTTTCAAGTGATAGAGCATGTGGAAATCATTTTCTTTAGGACACTGGGAATACTGGTATATTAAACTTAGCAGTAATATTAGCAGCAGTGATAATAATACTAATAGCTAAATGGAACTTAGTATGAGCCAGGGACAACAACTACATGCTTTCCACATATTAACTGAATTAGTTCATACAATAATTCTGTGAGAAAAAGGCATTACAAAAGGTTAAATGATTTGCCCACAGCATGTATATATGTGTGGTATATATATGTTTGTATATAAGCATATATGTGTATGTAAGGGTATATATATGTGTGTCTGTATTCATATACATACATATATACATACCTCTGTGTGTGTGTATATACACACACACACTTACATATATGTATGGAAATTTATATATACACATGTAAATTTTTTTTTCTCTATAAAATTAGAGGCAGAGATAGGATTTGCTTAATCTGCTCCCAAGGTCTGCTCTCTTAACTACCATGTTATACTAATAGAATAGTCTTGTATAGGCAAATAGTAGGAATTATCAATATTAAACAATATTACCTGGTTCCATTGTAATATCATCAGCTAGGCTAGAGAATTTTAGAATGACTAAAGTTAAGTATAGCATGAATACTAAAAAATTAATAATAACCTTAAACTCTCGATACTGTTACATCCATGGCATTATCTGGGTTTCTGAAATTAAAATAGAACATTGTTAAAACATAACAAAGTGTTTTGGCCTATTTAAACCTTGTTTCCTAGCTATAACTTTCCTATATATAGATTATAATTTTATTGAGTTTTGTGGCATAACTTAATATGCCCTGCGATCCTAGAAACGAAATATTACTTGCATGTGATGAAAGCAAGTTTGAGTAGCTGTATGTTTAGATTTATTTCTTATTTTAAATGTATGAAATTCTTGCTATGCTCTGTCACTGTGTTCCATTTCAACTGCAGGTAGCCTGAAAAAGAAGTTTCAAATTGAAAATGCGTTTTGTTTTTGTTTTTGGAAAAGCTATAAAAAATAGCTTTACAGGAAAATGTCAGTGGAAAAACGAAGAACAAAAATTTTACCTTGGTAAACTCATTTGCATAGCAGCCACTGTAACAATATTACCATTGTTTCTCTACCTGCATTGCACTCAGGTCACCATATTTAAAAATATAATTTATAGTTATATTTACTTTTTAAATAATTTACTTTCATGACTATTGCTGAAAAGATCATGTGTCACCATTTGCACTTAGATTTTTTTGAGGCCCATTTCTGTTTCCATGTAATTATCCTAAACTTTTTACTTCTTGACCTTATTAGTAGAACAACTACTTTTTAAAAATTAATAGACTACACTTTTTAGAGCAGTTTTAACCTTAACAGAAAAATTTAGTAGAAAGTCCAAGGGAGTTGCAGTATACAATTGACCCTTCATATCTGCAGGATCCACAGCCTCAGATTCAACCAACCAAGGATTGAAAATATTTGAAAAAAAAAAAATCCCAGAAAGTTCCAAAAAGAAAAAACTCGAATTTGTTGTGTGCTAGCAACTATTTACGTAGAATTTACATTATTTTAGGTATTATAAGTAATACAGAGATGTTTAATGTGTATGGGAGGATTGCATAGGGTATATGCCAGTACTACGCAATTTTATATAAGGGACTTGCGCACCCTTGGATTTCGGTATCTGTGGGAATCCTGGGACTAATTTCCAATGGATACTGACGGTTGACTGTACCCCTTTTTGTCCCTACTTCTCCTGCCCCCCACCCCAGCACACAGTTTCTCCTATTAACGTCTTGCATTAGTATGGTAGAGTTGAAGTCCATAGTTTACATTAGGATTCGCTTTCAGTGCTTTTACAAATATATAATGATATTTATCCATCATTGCAGCGTCATACATAACAGCTTCCCTGCCCTAAATATCCCCTCATGATGTGTTCTACCTCATCCTTCCTTTCCTCCCCGTGCGTCTCTGGCAACCATTAATCTTTTAACTGTCTCTGTAGTTTTGCCTTTTCCAGAATGTCATATACTTGAAATCATAGAGTATGTAGCCTTTTCAGATTGTTTTTTTCATTTTGTAATATGCATTTAAACTTTCTTTACGTCTTTGTGATATGATACCTCATTTCTTTTTATATAATATGGGTATACCACAGTTTGTTTATTCATTCACCTGTTGATGAACATCTTGATTGCTTCCAAGTTTGGGCAATTATGAATAAAGCTGCTATAAACATTTGTGTGTAGGTTTTTTTATAGATATGGGTTTTTAGCTCATTTGGGTAAATGCCAAGGAGTGTGATTGCTGGATCATATGGTAAGAGTATGTTTAGTTTGAAAGAAACTGCCAAACTGTTTTCCAAAATGGCTGTACTATTTTCCATTCCACTAGCAGTGAATGAGAGTTCCTGTTGCTCTACATCCTCATTAACATTTGGTGTTGTCACTGTTTTGGATTTTAGCCATTCTAATAGATGTGTAGTGGTAACTCATGGTTGTTTTAATTTGCAGTTTCCTAATGACATACCATTATATCCCCCCCTCAAATTCATATCTTGAATTTCTAACCCCCCAGTACCTGACAATGTGACCTTATGACCTTATTTGGAGTTATGGTCTTTACAGAGTTAATCAAGTTAAAGTGAGGTTATTACAGTGGGTCCTAATCCAATATGACTGGTGTCCTTATAAAAAGGGGAAGTTTGGACACAGATATGCATAGAGGGAGAATGCCATGGGAACATGAAGACTGCCATCTATAAGCTGAGAATTGAGGCCTGGAATCTGATCCTCCCCTCACAGCCCTCAGAAGGAACCAGCCCTGCCAACACCTTGATTTCAGACTCTGACCTCCAAAACTGTGAGACGATTAATTTCTATTATTTAAGTCATCCAGTTTGTCATACTTGGTTATGGCAGCCCTGGCAAACTAATACACATTTGATTGATGTTCAGCATCTTTTCATATGCTCATATGTTATCAGCTTATCTTTTTAGGAAGGTGTCTGCTCAGACCTTTTGCTCATTTTTTAATTGAGTTGTTTGTTTTCTGGTTGTTGAATTTGAGTTTTTTGTATATTTAGATTACTAGTCCTTTATCATATATGTATTTTCCAAATATTTTCTCCCTATCTGTAGCTTTTTTTGTTTCATGGATTGTGCTTTTGGTGTTGTATCTGAAAAGTTATTGTCAATTCCAAGGTCACCTAGATTTTTCTCCTATGTTATATTCTAGGAGGTTCATAACTTTGTCTTTTTTCTATTTTGAACTCATTTTTATAAAAGGTTTATTGTCTGTGTCTAGATTTTTTTTCGGGGGGGGGATATGGTTGTCCAATTAGGCCAGCACCATTTGTTGAAAAGGCTATCCTTTCTTCATTGAATTTTGTTTGCTTCTTTGTCAAAGATCAGTTGATTACATTTGTGTGAGTTTGTTTCTGGTCTCTCTATTCTCTTCCATTGGTCAATTTTTCTGTTCTTTGACTGATATCACACAGTCTTGAATACTGTTGCTTTACAGTAAGTAGTAAGTCTTAAAGTCTGATAGAGTCAGTCTTCCAACTTTGTTCTTCTCCTTCAATACTGTGTTGACAATCCGGCTGACATTATTTACCGACAGTAAATTAACATGTAAGTTTGAATGACTTGAGTTTGTATGGTTTTCCTTACACTTTCCAATTTACTTATAAATGATAATGTTTATTCTTATATCCCATGAAATAGTAGACTAGAAAAAAGGTATAAATATAGAACTTAGTTCTGTAATTTTGAGTCATATTACTTTCATTATGTTGTATCTCTGAGAAGGACTAACTAATAAACTATGTTATATACATGGCATAATTTAGGATGATAAGTGATTGTAAAATGAATAGGACCATTACATAAGGAGTTATAAACATCAATGTAATAGGATCCTGTATTCTCTAAAAGTGTGACATTTAAACAGAGATAATGTTATATATTATTTAGTCATGTAAAATACTGATACCTTAATTTATTTAAAAGGTATACCTAAGTTTTCAGAGAATTCCCATTAAAGATTAATTTAAATATTAAATAAATGGAAAGGGCATGATTCAATTTGGGGGAAAGCCCAAAGTTATTAAGCTATAAATCAAGGCAGAACATTCTTTAAAATTGGGTTTCAGGTTACTCCAATATGAATATCGAAAATGTTCCTTTAAAACAATGAATGTTTAACCTGTTTTTTCTTTTTCCTTCCCTGTAGCCTTTTTGTTCTGCAAGTTTGGTGTCTTATTTAGGGGATTTTACTTTTTAGTTTCTATACAACCTAGTATTCTCCACAAATGTATAAAATATTTATATTTGTTAGTATTTGTAATAAGACCTAGTATTATTTACAAATGTTCAAAATATTTCTGTAACTTTTAGACAAGGAGAAATATGAAGAATTCTTTATAAAATACCCATAGTTATATAATTACTAGTAGTTCTTAAGAATAAGAAATAATATGATAATGCAGCTATTCAGCCTGATAGTCATAGAATATTTTAGAGAGATGAAAAGAAAAAAATCACTTACTAGCTCATTGCTGTTAACCATTTCATAATACAGTATGACTTGAGATGGAGAATGAAGTGGGAATGCAAACATGAAGTGATTTTATTTTTCTCTACTCTGACCTTTGTTTGTGATTGGTCAAATCAGTTTTTTGTTTGTTTCTTTACTCATCTCAAGGAAATGTCAAAGCTTTCTGGACACTTCAGGAAATCAGTTTAATCTGACTTTAGTAAAGTCAGTTTAATCTGACTAGTTTGAATTTTAACCTCATAGCCCAATTTAAAACTCAACTTTCCCCCTTCTACTCAGTGCCGCTTAGGTTGTTCTAGGAGATTGTAGTGTGGAAAGGGTTGAATCTAGTCATTCAGCCTGCTCACTCCAGTGAGTAGAGAGTGATCTGCTCTTTCATTTATATTCCTTTCTCCTCCTGGGTGAGAGAGATAGAAAGGGAAAAGATTTTCCTACTTTAGTGGTGCCCTTTTTGTTTCTTTTCTGTTTCTGGTCATCTGAGTAACACTGACTAGACCTCATGCCTTCTGTGTGGAAAGAGAGGCAAATACTACGGTTGATGTGGCACGTGTGTAAAACATTTTTTGGGAAGATGAGATATTTTTGCAGTGTCACACTATCCAGTTTATCTTTTTCTACTCTTTCAAAGTTTCTACTTCTCCAGTACGCCTACCGCCTCTGGCTGCTGGGATCCTCATTGTCTGGAGGCTCAATCCAGCTACTTTGTTAGTTACACTCTGCTGTTATAAATAGTGACTCCAGTTCTGTCTACCCTGTTTTCCAATCTACATCTTTTTTTTCCTCTCCTCATATAGGCATGGGTAGTGGGTATGGGCATGGGATGATAAGCAAGTCTAAACACAAGCAGAAATCCAGCTGAGAGATGAGATACCAGTCTTCCATTCTTGCCAATCTTTCGACCCGCTCTGACTTGATTTAGACTCTTGGAAATAGCACTATCCAACTACGCTAAGTCAGTGAAGCAAACTCTGATGATTGACTCACTCAAGGTGGACAGGGGTGGGCAGTTCTAGGGTAAAGAGGAACTGAGGATGGTAAAGATGTTTCGGTTATGGTGGCGAGGTAGTTGGCTCTCACTTGTTTAGGCTGTCTTTTGATCATGAAATACTTGATTGGTGACTCTTTGTTCTTAGTCTTGGGTTGTAATGCCAATCCCTGGCAATGGGAAAAGTCCCACCTGATAGTCTGTTATGTAAATTTTATCATAGTCTTGCGAGTACTGCCATTCTTGTTGGCTACCATCAGTTCTATCATTTGTTCCCATCTCAGGGCTTTGCTCTCACTGTTCCATGAGTGTTCTTACCGCAGATAGTCAGTCTGTAGACTCCTGCCACTTCATTCTTCATTCATATAACGCTGCTTCCTTGGGTTTTCTTTGTACACTGTTAAAATAGTGTATTTGTCACTCTTTTCCCATGGCTTGCTTTACTTTTAGTTCATATGTGAATCATTTTCTTACATTTTATCATATATTTAATAGTTTATTATCTGTCTTTTCCATTTGCATATAATCTTAAAGAGAGCAAGTCACTGGCTCCTTTGTTCAGTGCTTTGCCCTGTGCCTAAAATGGGACCTGATGCATAGGAGACAGTCGATTTTTTTTGTTTTTGTTGGGTGAATAAATGAATGAATGGATGCTAGTTTCTATACTCAAACTTTAGAAATAGCTTTGATTTATCTAACAATGTTTACCCTTCTAGTGTTTTACAGAGTAGTATACTTTAAAAATTTTTTACAGATCTTTTATTATTCCTAACTATGTATTCCCATTGTTGTCATCCCAGTTGAACCATCTATACCTTTAGTTCATTTTCCATGCTGTTGCTAGAAATGATTTTTATAAAGTACTTCTCAAAATGCCATCCTCTGGAATAAAATATTCAAAACTTCCTTAGCATAATTGGGCCTGTGCCTCTTGTCCTTCTCCTCACTGACCCCTCCGTGTACTCTATATTCTAGTCTTATTCTTTTCATTGCAGTACTCTGAATGCTTAATATGTTTCTCTTCTACTTCTGTATCTTTACTTAAAGCTTGTACTGTTTGTTCTTACTGCTATATATTTTATTAGTGTGTGAATACATAAAATATAACTCCTATCATGAGAAGACTCTAGGAAAGGTACTTGACATTTGAAATGATTGGGAACCAACTATATAGTTGCACTGTATGCTATTATTTCAGATATATTTACCAACCTCTTCCTTCACTGAGCATCTTTAATACATGGTAACAGTTCATTTGTCATTTTTTGATGGGTATTTAAAAGTTACCACAATCTTGAAGAGCACCATGCACATGATTTTGTAATGATGTTGGTAATATTGTGAATTCATTTAAAGGTAAGGCTAATCTACATGTTGTAACACAAGGATTCTTTTTAAAGATTGTGTATGTATGAATGTTTGTTATATCTTTTATCTTCAGAAAACTAACCTGAGTAAAGAAAATGATATGTGAAAGTAAAAGTATTATATGTATAACTTTTTCAGAAAATGTGTTTCCTTGATAGATTCTTCAAATTTAGATTTGTTTGTTTGAAAGGCAAGACTGATAAAGGAGGTGAAATTATTTTATATAAACAATTGAAGCCAAATGTTTTTCATATCTGAGCCTTTTCCAAGTAAGTACTGTGTTATAGAAGGGACCAGTGTGGCTTTTGGGGAAATGTAGATTCTAGGAGTATGTAGCAGTGTTCCAAAACTTGTGTTTAGCATTTTTGTATCTAAAATAATGCAGAAATGTATAGCTTGTGATGTTGATGTCTTTTAGAAGACACACCTAAATAAAAGTACAAGATGCAGCTAAGTAAAAGTAATATATTATGAAGTTATGTAGCAGTAAATAAAGATGGGACCCTATAAGGAAGTTTTATTTTTTTGACATAGCTGTTTTGAACAATTACTGCTATTACTGATAATAGGTCAGTATTAGGTGCTTTATGTGAGTTATTTCATTTAATGGTTGGAACATCCCTGTGTCTGCTACTCATTTTACATAATGAGCTGCTCAGATTTAGGCATTTGATTTAAATGATTACTGCTGCTTATTCAGTTGGGTGTCTTCACATCATTTATCAGTAGTTCCTTAAACTTTTTTTGGAAAACCACAGAGCCTTTTGAGAACCTGACAAAAGTCCATTTCCCCTAGAAAAAAATTTACTTTTACACCTGTATAATATGTCTTTATTTTAGCCTGCACTTTTGCAGAATTCCTAGGTTTCCTAATTCCCATAAGTAGACCCCAGATTGGGGATCTCTGATCCATGTCTTTTAATAAAGAGACTGGAAAACTCTGTTCTTTTTTCTTCCTTTATGACCTCTTGTCACTTAAAGGAAATAATATTCATTTACATTATGCCTTATTATAGAAAGAATTTAAGAAAGCTGAAGGGAATTGTCGGCTACCTCTAACTTCACTGAATATATGCCAGAATAAATTCTGTTATGGCAAGTGAGATTCAGATAAGTTTGATGGATGGGACACTTTTTAATGGTCAGATTTGTTGGACTTCACATCAAAGCATTCTCAATCTGTTTCAGGAACCTAAATGTGATATTTTGAAATAATGTAATCAGTTACCTCTTCAGATTAGCATAAATATAGTAGCTGTGCCTAGAGACAGAAGATTAGAAAGATAGTACCTTCAAGCCTAGTCATTCAGTGATATTTCTCAGAATAATTTTTGGATTTTATCTTCTGATTCCATCAAAGATAAATCATGTAGAAAGGGTGTTGTTTTGTAATAAAAGTAGGATATAGTAATTTTATGTATTAATGAGCTAAAGTTACCATATAATTGGTTAATTCATTGTTTATATGGGTTAAGGATGAAGATGTGTTTAGATCCTAACTCATTGTGACTTTGGAGAAGAGAAGTTGTCATTTTATAATGAGGTCACTTTTAAAGCTCCCTTTTATGAAAAATAACCATTGCTAGTAGTTGAGGACTGGTTATTTTATAAAATTTTTAATATGAAGTAATTAAGAATTTCAGAATGTTTTTTCTTACAGTTCGTTTTAGATATTTTCATGTTACTTATGCTTCAGGTTTGATAACTCACCTATTTTTTTTTTTTTACCCCTTGAATTGTTATCTAAAACAGAAGTATTAAATTGGCTGAACAGAATAAAGAATCGTACTGTATTCATTTGCCTGGTTTTAGGTAAATTACTATAGAAATAATGTTTTAAATCAGTATACAATGCTTGGGTTTAATTTTTTAACGTATGTTTTAACAATGATTTCTAGTTATATTGTGAATTGAATAACTGGATTTCTATTTTTTCCTTCTCATTCTTAACATTCAATTTTTAAGTGAATAGTAGCCTATCTGTGTAGGGCTCTTGTGACTGAATGATGTATTCTGCTTTGCTGTGGCACAGTTTTGAGACAGCCACTTTTATTGTTAAATGTTTTCATTTTCTATAGTACTTTTCATCCCTGTATATATGTACAGGAGTCACTTCACCCACCACCGAATTGCAGCCACTTCTGAGGTGGAACGCAGCAACTGTTTAACAGCGCACTTTCCCCTAGGTGCTGACAGCTGTAGAAGAAATTGTACATGGTCCTGTACAGAAGGTATTTCTCCACTGTGCCATCTGCAGAGTGAAACTGACTAGGAGTACTACATAGACTGTAAGTTTCTTGTGTACCCACCCTAGACTGGAAAACCCAATATGAGAGAATAACAAAAAACTGGGAAGCATCATTTAAAAATGTATTGAGGTCAGTTAAACTTAGTGCTGCTCTCCCTGGCTCTAAATTTTATTTTAAGGTCATCTAATTTGTGATTGGTACTGATTAAATAACAAACAAATGGATGCACTGCTCAGAAATTATTTTATTCTAAAAGCAAATGTAACTAAAATGCTTTTATAAATACTTCACTTTTAATGCAACTTAAGAGAATCAATTTGTTTTTAAATATTTTTCAAATAACCAAATCAGTATTATATAAGATTTTAGAGCTGTGTTCTTAAAGTAGCAAATCAACTTATAATTCAACAGAAACATCCTAATTAGCTTTCCTTTCAGTGTTGTATGCCTTAGTCTTAATACTTTCACTCTTATGAAAGTTTTGCAACAAAGCCAGTTTGTGATGAATGTAGTTTTGATTTTTTGTTTTAGAAACATTGAGTTTGAACTTTTTAACATATTGAAAGAAAGCGTGGGAGAGAATAAATAGTAAATATTTGAATTTCCACATAACATATTTTAGTCTCTCCCTCCCATTTAACTGTTTAATAATTTCCTCTTTTCCTTTTGTAAAAGCAATGTTACAAGAATGCTACTTTTGTAATAGTTTGGCATGGTTATGCCTTATAGGATAGGAAAATAACATTAGGAACTGCTGTGTCTATTTTTAAACAATATGATATGGATTGTTATATTTCATTGTTTTGCTTTTTTTTAGTCAGTAGTATGACTTACTAGTTATCTTTGTGTGTGTGTTGTGTGTGTGTGCATCCATAGACATTTCTGTGGCAATAAATTAGGGTCTCAGTCATTAGAAAGTCTTAATCTTATAAAACATAGTGTCATTTCTTTTAGGTAACTTTAAAGTATGTGTCATAACTTAAATGATATTTGTGTGCGTCTCTATACTGTAGATTCTTAGTGAAAGCAGATAAAAGCCTCTCTGGGCCACAGTTTGTTTACTTGTAAAATGAGGTGGGTGGAAGAAATTATTTTCTAGAGACCTTTAAGTGTTTTCTGTTTAACTCAGTGGTAGAATTCTATGTATTGAGAATTGTACCTTACATTATGTAACCAAGATATTTTGGTGCAAGTGATTTTGTTCCAGTTAGAATATTATTTGTACTAATTAAATACCGAGTGATGCTATTTTAGAATCAAAAGAGGAGGTCTGATTTCCTACTAAGATTTTAAACTGTCTCTAATTTTATAGTGGAGTTACCCCCAATGTTTTGAAATAAATTTTTTTGAGAATAAATACAGTATGATTCTCATCAGGGAGCATCAAGCAGATTAGAAAAAGCTAGACTTTATTTACATTCAGAAAAGAATGCACTTAAATATTACCAAAAAACTAACATTTTAAGGAGATTTTACCCCTTACTTGCATAGACTTAATACTTCACTCAATAGTCAAAGCATTAAAAAAGTGAACATTAGTATTTTTAAAAATGTAGTTTAAACATAATATAATATACTTACTTATCTCTAGCAAGAGGGTATTTTATCAGTATGTGAAATACTCGATTTGCTATAATTGGTTCCTTTGTATTTTCTGCATGCAGTGTAAGTATTACTTAATCCCATTCATCTTATTAACTGAAGTAATCATATTTGACAGAATAGGCCATATGTTTTATATATTATTTTAATGTGTTGGTGAAAAGGTACAAACTATACCTGTGATGCATATGTGAGTATATATTTTTCAGTTACACAGGATATTTGTTATATATTAGATCTTCCATGGAAGATGAAGTTTAACAACTTGTTAGATTCATATGAAACTTATACTTTAATATAATCCCAGTATATGGTATTTGGAAAAGGGAATTTTATGGAAACTTTCATTTTTATTTAATACACTTGTGTACTATTTGAATTTAGTGAACATGTACTACTTGTGTAATCAAAAATAATGTTGGTGTTTCAGTTCAATTGTATATTTGAAACATTCATTTATTTAGAAATTATCCTCATTGCATAAAGTATCTTATAGATATCTAATATCTCTATTTAATTGTTTATTTTCCAAGGAGTGCTCTCATCATATTCTGAAGAACTAGAATTGTGGTCAGGCTTATTATTTAATTTATACTCTTAATAATTTTGGCATTCAGAAATAAATACTAAATCAAGAGCAGTTAATCTTAATGAAACCTTTATTTTTTCATCCTCCCCCATTTTAATGTTCTATTTGAAATAGGAAAAATGAATCAAATGCATAGATAATAGAAATTTCTAAATAATTATATGTACTTAGACTTCCAGCAATAATGTTCTAGCAACATCTAGCTTTCAATGAAAGATTTTAAAAAGAAATATTAAGACTAGCTGAAGAAATAAGTGAAATAGATGAGAAAATAAGCTACAGAGAAGTATACTTTGTAGATTTTAATTTAAATTAATTTTAAAGAACATACATTTTTAGAGTTTCAATATATATTTTTAAATTCTCAGATACTCTTCTCAGTTTTACAAAGTACATACTCTATCTTTTAAATTAGAGACATTTTTAGATCCATCCCAAACAGATTGTTAAAAAATTGTCTTACCAAATTTGTCTGAACAAATTTTTGTGATATTATAGGGAGATAAAAAAACTTTCAAATACATTTCCCAAATAACCTCTGGCAAATATATTGAGATAAAATTGTCATATAATTACCTCAATCTTTGCTATATCTTATTTTATATATATATTAATTCCTATCTGTTTTCATGAATTCTGCAGGTATTTCTCAATATAAATCGAATTAGTTGAAAATTTTAAATGTATAAGTTTGCTTAAAGAACTATTTAATGCCACAAATCTTTATTATTACTTAAAACATGTTTTTAACTCTGAAATTTCAATGTGTTGTAGGTAATATTTGTGGAGTGTGTGTGTGTGTGTGTGTGTGTGTGTGTGTGTATCATCTTCCTAATGTATTTTCTGAAGCATGGTTGGCATCCTGATTGCCACTTTGTAGCTATTTAATCAAGTGTAACTTGCTTAACAAATTTAAGGTTTTTGTGTTTTTTTTTTTTTTTTTCAATCTGTTAATTGGAAATCATTACACCTACCTCACAGGGTTGTTGTGAGGAAAAAACAGTCAAGCATGTGAACGAGTGCTTAGCATATACTAGATATGCAGTATATGAAAAATGAGTGTTACTAAAACCTTTCAGTGGCCTCCATCGTTCTTTTGATAAAATTCAAATTCCCTGTCCAGGTATTGATCTGGCTCCTCAACTTTATTTCTTTCCTTGTAGACTACATGTATTGATTGATTGATTGCTACTGAACTTTTTACAGTTCCCAGAATATGCCATGCTTTCTTTGGGCCTTTGCCTGCCTGCAGCATTCTTTCCAACCGCTCACATACCCCTTAATCCCTAGGCTACTATCATCTGTATAACTCAACCTAATCCTTTAGACCTAACAAAATTTTTTTTATTTTTAAAATTTATTTATTTTTATTTATTTATTGTTGGCTGCATTGGGTCTTTGTTGCTGCGCACAGGCTTTCTCTAGTTGTGGCGAGCCGGGGCTACTCTTCTTTGCGGTGCGTGGGCTTCTCACTGCGGTGGCTTCTCTTGTTGCGGAGTATGGGCTCTAGGCACGTGGGCTTCAGTAATTGTGGCATGTGGGCTCAGTAGTTGTGGCTCGCGGGCTCTAGAGCGCAGGCTCAGTAGTTGTGGTACACGGGCTTAGTTGCTTCGCGGCATGTGGGATCTTCCTGGACCAGGACTCGAACCTGTGTCCCCTGCATTGGCAGGTGGATTCTTAACCACTGCGCCACCAGGGAAGCCCTAGACCTAACTTTAATTTCTCCTTAACTGAGGTGTTTTCTACTGCTTCATCCTTTATACTTTTGTTAGGTGACCCTTGTACCTGATCCTGTAGGCTTTACTTATTCCTGTTCTTGTGTGTTTCTTTCTGTAAACTCGTTGAAGGTGGAATCTGCCTTTAACTTCTTTTTCCCAGTACTTAACAGAGTTTCTGCAACTCAGGACATGAGTAAACATTTAAAAATAGATGTAAGTTCTCCCTAAACAAACTTACAGTATGTACATGATTATATGATTGGTACTCCTTTAAAAAAAATAACTTTAATTTTTCTATATTTATAGACTAGATTTCAGACTTCACAATAATCAAATCAAAATTATCGCTTTATAATCAGACTACTTTGCCCACCATTTAGCACTCTCTGTGGGTTTATTAAAAGAGATGGACTCACAAGCAGAAAGTTACTTTATTTTTTTCTGTCACTGTACCCAAAATCCCATTTTGAATATTATTTTTTCTGTCTCAGTGCTGTTCAAGTACCTATCCTTGTTCTGCCCTTCCCTTGCTCTTCTTCCTCTTTCTCTTCCTCTTGCTCTTCTCTCTCTCTTGTTCTTTTGTTTTCTCTGTCATTCCTTCTTTCCTCACTCTCTGGCATTGCAAAATAGACTGTTTTCAGGCAGTAAAAAAACAAGCTGAGAAATTAAAATTCCAAACTGTCATCCAATGTAAAATTTCTCCCTTACATCAACCTTACTCAAAGCAGTCTTAAAAATCTGAATGGGGAAGGGGAACAGGACATGTCAACTAGTAGACTTTTGTATTAATTTCTTTTGCCTTATTTTTCCTCCCTAAACACTGTGCAGCTCCTGGGTCTTCCAAAGATTCAAGATTAGAAATAGAGAACAACTAATTGGTAGTAAAGGTATGTTGGAAATCTGAATGGATTCTTTCTCTTGCTTTTTGGGGTTTATCAAAGATTCCTACTGTCTGAGGATAACCCAGTTGTAATTTGATACTTCCTTTGTCTTCTTTTGACTACCTTCCTTAGTCTCTGACTTTCTGGTCTACCTCCAGCCTCTTTCTTTTGGGGTTATCTTGTTCCTTTTTGTAGTCCTTTGGGTAGAGTTTCTTTAAAAATGGCTCAGGGCTAGTTCCTTTCCCAGGGATCCTTATCTGTCCTATGGGAAAATGTAATTCTGTACTCCACAGTCTCTGAAATGGAATTCTTGTCCATTTCTGAGGTAGTAGCCTGGAGTGAGGTCATCTTGCCCTCTTGCCTTTAGATTTTTTTTTCAGACCTAAGTCCAGTTCCCGTACCATTCCTTAAGTGTCCTGTATTCTGAAGGGCATAGGCCAAAGTCTGAGTGAATCATTGTTCTATTCCTTCCCCAAACAATTTATAAACTCCCATCTTCCAATAGATGCTTATATTTTTTTATGTGAATGATAGACTAAAAGATACATGAGCAATTATTGGCCACATTCTTTCCAAGTGTTGCATAGATGATGTGTCACCTCAGCTCTAGTACTTGGAACCTGTTGTTCTCAGCTTCGGGTCCTTAGCGGAAATGGAAAAAACAGGAAAATTCCCATTTTAATATCCTTTTAAATCACCTGCACTGAGGCCATTATGGGGAGCTGGCATATCTATGAATGTTCATCCATTTCTGTATCTCCATACCTTGTCTTAGGCTATTCTGTGAGTTTGGGATGTTCTTTCTAGCTTTTCCTCCCGATAGAATCTTACTCAGTCTTCGATGTCCAATTTAGGTGAAGTCTTTATTGGTCTTGGCAGTTAGAATAAATGCTTTTCTCTAGTGTGTTCTGTGTTCTCACTAATACTTTGTTTAAAGTATTATTGTATTATCTATAAATATGTCTGTCTTCCTATTAGATTGTGAGCATTTTTAAGGCAGCTACTGACTTATTTCTTGCTGAATCCCTTACTGCTGTTCTCTGTTATGTATTCAGTATATTATTTGCTGAATTAATGAATCTCTTCTAAACACTGAGATTGGGGTTTATAATATTACTGTTGAATAATTAATACTTCTATAATTATGTATATCCTTAATCCAAAAATATTTGAGGGTGCAAGAATTATTTTTTATGCCTCTGATTTTTTTTTTAAGCCAGTGGTATTATTGCCCTTCGTTCATTCTTAGGCAAGTGCATTTTAGGTTTTAGTTGTGTTTTGGCTCAGTTGATCTTCTTCCATTTCCCTTGCATCTCTGTTTTTCTTCCTTGTTTTATTACAATTGATAGAGTGTCAGTGATGATTAAATAAGGCTAACCAGGTAATCCAAGCAGGTTCAGGTTGAAAGTTAGAAAAAAAAAAATTCAATTTCTTTCCATTATCAGATTTTCTTTTCTTTCTTTCTTTTTTTTTTTAATTCTTCAAGGTTTCAGATTTGTATCACAAAATGTGGTCAGAAATGGTGAAAAATCAAGCTGTTGGTCCCCAAGAACATTGGTGTGAGAGAGTAGTATTCCTATAACAGAAAATTAAATTGAAGTTGTATTTGTTGGGAGTAAAGTGCTGTTTCAATCGGACTTTATAGTATTGTTATTTTGAGTGATTGCTGTGCAAAAGTGACTTAAACAGTTTGGAATGCAGCATTGAATTTCTGCCATTCCTCAACATAATTTAATACAATCTTTATTGGTGAAATTTAGCCAAAAGTAGGATTCTTTAATATGTATTGTCAGGTAAATATATGATAATTAGATAATTCCGAAGTCAAAAGGGCATTGTAAGTAGAAATAATAGAAAAATTCCTTTGATGTTTAAAAATCTTTTTTTTTCTGGAAAGTTCCAAATGAGTATAGATAGTATACCAAGAAGTAAAATAGAAAAAAAATGTGTTCTCTTCAAATCAGATCATTAAAGTTTGAGAGAAGATAAATCAATTATCAATAAAATATCCCTGTAATTTTTTGCTCCTGTTTCCACATTGCTATTAAATATGGATTATCTCATTTAAAATTTCAAAGAAGGATTTTTACCTTATTTACTAACTTTCACCACTATAACTAGTGACACTTTAATACTTAATTTTTGATTTTTATCAATTAACACTTCCTAGCCTAGGAATCTTGGTGAATGGATGTTCTGATCTTTATGTCAGGTGAAATGGTAAATATGACAAATCTCAGGATCAGATGAATTTCAGGCAGCATTGATGCAAGGAATTGTAATATATATGATTACTTTATGAAGTCATATTTCTTATATCAATAGACTTTTGTATTTGTGTTTTCATAAGAAGGAACAAACTGTAAAATATGACAGAGTGCGTCTAGATATCAAGAAACTATTTATTCCTGCTACTTTACTCTTTTCCCAACCATTGCAGTAATTCAAACATTCTATTTACTTTACAAAATTAGTAAAATTAATTATTCTTGTATTTTTCACTTAGTTTAAGGTGAATATTGCTATGTGATGGAAGTTTGATATTAGAAAGAACAAATTTCTCTTCTTCTAAGTTTTCATGAGCATACTTGGGAAAACTAAAATTCAGGGGTGTTTTTAGGAAGCATCTGGTATGTATAGCCACCAGTCATCATATAGGAAAATTAATACTTAAAATATAGTTTTTCAAAATACACTATCTGAAATATATTTCTCTTTTAAAATTTGTCATTCTGTGTTTTTTTTCCTTTTAAATAGCTCTTTCTGTTTTTTAATTGTGATATTGTCTAGGACTTTAGTGTAGAAACCGTTTCAGTGGGTCAAGTAAAATGTTAAAAATTCAATAGTAAAGAGCTCTAAAATTCATCAGAAACGTACTTCTTTATTTTATATTTAATGTTAGTGCTCCACGGCATAATATCTTACTCGTGTTGCAGAGGTAAACGCAAATAATAAGAAAATTGGCCATTAATTGATATTTACTTTTTATGCTTCTTTTTGAAATTCTAACTCCACATTTTCCCACTGTGCTGCAGGTTGTGACAGATTCAGCTTGTCTGAAACCAAACCAGATCTTCAGTTCTCCATTTTCATTTTGCCTCCCAACCTAAATCATTCTTGCTGTGGCTTCACCATAAACCTGTGACGTAGGGTCAAAATATTATCGCTCTCTCCTCTCCTTTGATTTTAATATCATTCTATTTATTTCCAGATTCTAAAATTGTTTTGCTTTTAAGATGTCTTAAATCAGTATGCTTCATTCTATATTTATTGATAAAACTCTAATTCATTACTTATCACTTACCAAGATTTGTGTACTAGTTTTGTCTTTCTATTTATATTACATTTTCCTTGAGAGTAGAAACCACATATTATTCACATTTGTGAATTCCATAGAGAATATTCTCAGTAAATCCTTTCTAAGTTCACTCAATTAATTGTGAGATAGTTGACTCTTGGTATTTAACTCTTAAAAATATTGAATGGATTGCTAAAACACAGGTCAGTCCCACATTTAAAATCAGTCACACATTATTCCAACTAGATAAGTTTCCTATTAATGTTAACACTACCAGGAAAGTACCTTAAATGAATTCTGAACAATAATCTATTAAGAACACTTGGCTTGGTACTAACTATGTGACAGCAAATTTTACTGGCCATATGCTAGTATATATGCTAGTTTGTAGGCTCCTGTTATAACTTACACACTGAGTTCCGTCTTTCTTTCCTTTGATCACATTTTTAAAATATGGAGTTACAGGCAATTTTGAGAAAATAATTTTAGCAGAAGACAACTAATGGGTTAGTTCTCTTTTCTTTTTTTTCTTTTTTTTGCGGTACGCGAGCCTCTCACTGTTGTGGCCTCTCCCGTTGCAGAGCACAGGCTCCGGACGTGCAGGCTCAGCGGCCATGGCTCATGGGTCCAGCAGCTCCGCGGCATGTGGGCTCTTCCCGGACCGGGGCACGAACCCGTGTCCCCTGCATCGGCAGGCGGACTCTCAACCACTGCGCCACCAGGGAAGCCCAGTTCTCTTTTTACATTAGTCCCTTTCTAGCTCTTTTAGACATATGTGATACAAATGGGAAGCAAGTTTCTTTTGAAGTCAACTGAACTCCCAGTCCCACTGTGGATCTGATCTATCCTAATAAAATACAGTGGCCTCCTAAGAAGAGTAATATCCAAGAACATGCACGGATTGCTTACCATATGCCTTTTCAGCCTCTTCCCACATCACCTGTGGACATTAACTTGCCAGAGGTGAAGCTCCTGCCAGATCTGTGATACAATCAAATGAAATAACTCAAGACTATTCAAGACAGATAAGCAATCACACGTGTACAGAAAACAAAAACAAAAAAACAGCCTTACCCTAAGTACCAGGGAATTGGGTCAATAAAGGAAAACTGAATTGGAAGATTTTTAATAGAAAAACAGTGGAAACAATTTCACATCATATTTTTCAATGGAGGCTTGGGAGGAAGCTCACTGTTCTCAAGGAGGTAATTGAATGTTCCCTTTTTCTATATTTATTTATTTATTTATTTATTTATTTTTATTTTTATTTTTATTTTTTTTTGCGGTACGCGGGCCTCCCACTGCTGTGGCC